>NW_022985561.1:538546-650345 GCF_010093815.1 Pseudovirgaria hyperparasitica
CAACACCACACAACACCACACAACACCACACAACACCACACAACACCACACAACACCACACAACACCACACAACACCACACAACACCACACAACATCAACCTCCCAACGAACCTCCCAATCCCAACGCACATTCCCATCCCTGTTCAACCTCTCCATCGACACGCACATCAACATTACCATCAAATCTCCACATCAACCTCCCCTAGTCAACACCCACACCAACAACCTTCACACCTTCCAATCTGAAAACAGCCAAAGTAGCGTATTATACAGTCCAGACAAACCAGCAATTCACCATAGCATACCGCACTACCACTACCACACTACTATACACTACTACCATTCTGAATATCTCTCTCTATTAGCACATCTTCCATTTCCTTCCATTTTTAGCTTAGAACCCCGTCTACCATAACCCCTACCAACCCCAAACAGCATACCCCCAACCGGTATCAATCCCAAACACATTATTACTAACAAACCCCCCTCCCCCTTTCTCCCCTCATAAACCTCTCCTAAACCCCCTCCAAACCCCCTCCTAAACAATTCCATAAACCATAAACCACAAGCAAGATAGATATACAAAGAGCATACAACAAAACAAACAGATCTAAAAGACCGACAAAGACCCACTTGGCTAAACGATTGGAAGTCGGTATATACATGTTATTCTACTATCATTACTACCATCATTATTATTACTACCATATTTCTTTATGACTATAACTATAACTATAACTACAACTACAACTATACCTACAACTCTAATTACTAGTATTATTAGCATTATCAGCAGTCTAGACAAGGTGTTTTTCTTCTTTTCTTTTTGGACAAGGGGGGGAGGGCGGACAGTTCGGTGTTTAGTAAGAATTTGGCCAAAAGGTAAAAAAAAAACAGAGGGGGGGGGGGGGGGGGGCTATAAGACGGGGTTTGGGTAAGTGGTAGAATGGATTTTTTGTGTGAGGTTCGAATGGAGCAGTATATCGAGGAGATAGATGGGTTGGATCGGGTGACTCGACTGGATGGATATATAGGTCTAAGAGTAAGAAGTTGGTATAATCATTTCAAGTAATCGAGCAAGCGGACTTTTGTAATGCTGTATCATAATCTGAACCCCCCTATCCCACGCCACGCCACCCACCACCCACCCTCCCCCTAAAAAGAAAAACCCCCTACCCCAAACTCTGCACCTTCAACACAAACGCCCCCCGCTCAATCGTATTAACAACAATAAACCCCGACTCAAACAACGCATACGACGACCACGTCCCCACAAAATCAATAACCCCGCCATTCGGCTCCGCATCATCCTCCGGGTAAACATCAAAAAACGCCACCTCCTTCACCCCCGCCCCGGTCGGATCCGCGGGGATAGACGAGACATCCAAGATCCGGAACCCAGAGCCATAATTACTCTGATACGCATACTTGCCCGCGATATACTGGTTATGATCGACCGAGTAGGCGGTGCTCTTGTAGTAGCCCGTCTGCCTGGGTCGTTCCAGCTCGGAGATATCCCAGATATAGGTGACAGGATGGCCGTCGGCCGCAGGGCCAACGCGGTCAAACTCGTCGTATTCGTCGTCCATGATCAGGTATTCCTGCCAGTCCGGGTCGAGCACCCAGCCCTGGTGGGTGTAGGCGGCGCCGTCGTAGGAGGTGACGGAGACGAGGTGCGGGTCGAGCTTGTCGGACATGTCGTAGATGGAGAGCGAGTCTTCGTTGTAGCCGTAGCAGATCTCGCGGCCGGCGTACTTGGCGTCGGGCCCCTTGTACATGAGGCACTGGGCGTCGTGGACGTAGCCGTCGATGGCGGCGCAGCCGGGGGAGGTCGGGTGAGCGGGGTCGGACATGTCGATTGCGATGAGGCCGGAGCGGCATTTATCTGTGCGGGGGGCGGCGCCGACGGAGTATGCGAAGCCCGAGGCCGGGTTTGCGACGACGTTGTGGGTGCGGCCGATGGGGAGGTCGGTGAAGATGCCGGTGACGTCGGTGTCGGGGTTGAAGGTGACGGGGTTGCGGTTGTCGAGGTCGAGCAGCTTGGTCATGTCGAAGATCTGGATGTTGTGCTTTTCGGCCTCGGAGCCGATGATCATGTAGTTGTTGTAGCCGCGGATTTCGCGCCAGATCTCGGGCTCGGCGGCGCTGGTCTTGGGCAGGCGGCCGAGGTATTCGAGCTTGCCGGCTGTGGTGACTTGGGCGAAGGCTGCGCCGTCGGCTTGGGCGATGGCGATGAACTCTCGGCCGTCGTCGGATGTCCAGCCCCATGAGGAGGATCCCTCGCCGGTTGCGCTGCCTAGAGCGGCGTGGGAGAGGAAGTGATGGAGGTTGAGCTGGGACGTTGTTAGTGCTGTCTGTGATGGACATGGAGAGGGTGCTTCGACATACGTTGTTGCAGCGAAAGGCCAGTGTAGCATTGTTCCTGAACGGCTGGGCTTTTCCATCCCGACAATTGGCAAAAGGGAGCTCGATGTATTGCTCCGAGTTCATGGCGCCGCTGTCACGCTGACGCTGGAATGTGCCTCGCTTGGTGGCCATGATTTCCATGTGCATAGTCCCGCTGTCGTACTTATCGGCTGCAATGCTAAAGTCCTTTGGCTTCTCCTTGCACAACACACTGCCTGCCAGGGCGGCAAAGGTAGCGAGACGATACATGATGAGAGTCACACAAACGAAAGTCCACTCGTTGTCGTGTGAGAGAGTCCAGAGGAGGTCCAGGGCAGAGATGATCGATCAAGTAGTTCTACCCAGAGGAAGGCTGGAAGGAGCTGGTCAATCGGTCCCAGAGCATCTCCTTTTGTAGGCCCCCAGGCCGCAGTATATGGCAAGACATGCTGTCCTTCCTTATCGACATCTTTGTATACATGGCATATCACTGCTCCAAGGAGAAGGTCACATACGACCTAGGTCGACCCGATGATTGATGAAAGGACGTTACTGGTCCAGGGATCAAGCATTCCGCCTTGCCCCAGTCTGCCGAGAAGGCTGATCTGGAGCCAAGACGAGCAGCGTGCTTGGCGTACTCCGCCCGTTTGTGGATGGATGCAGCCGAGCACCATCGATCAGCCACTCGCTTTATAAACACATACCTATTATGAATGTAACGATTCTTCCTGCTGTCTATCAGTCTCTCATCGCCTGCTGCCCCTCTCTAATTCTGATGCTCTCACACAGCAGATGTAGCCGTGTATCAATCGACCCACTGGACATGTTGTTTACCTGACAAGACAGGAGTCCCCTGTCATGGGCATCTATCTCCGCGCCAAGTGTACTAGTCGGTAGATGGTATATGAATGGATCGCAAGCATCGAGTAGGCTACCCTGGGCAGATCGACATATCAGGTAGGTAGTACGCAAACGGAGCCGGAGCTCGCGACAGGGCTGTGGTCAGCATTCCTCCCTTTTTTGCCTAATATGAAACATTTTCGATCGACGTTTACTTTCAAAACAATTCGATTGTTGGAATTGTTCAATGGGAGATAATTCGGAAAATATATCCTCCCTATCAGTCACTGCGCACGACAACCGGCTCGAACAAGTGAATTACACGCCAGAATCTTTATTCTTACTACCCGGTATCATACGTGCATAACGTTGATCATGAATGTGCCACCCGGAGAGTCCTAGTCCTGTATGGACAAACGCATGATGCCCCTCATCACGCTCCTATAATGAAAACTTGCCTACGACGCCGTTGCTTATGCATGACCGCAAAAAGGGAAATCATAACAGTCATGGCTTGGAGCCTCTTATGCTGCTCCGAAAACACTTCTCACACGGCGGAGAATTTCCGCACCCATAGCTCTCCGTGTACCCACCGTTCGAGATGCCGCATCCTTGTTCTCTGCTGCTCTTCTGAGGAGATAGTTCAAACACTCCCGCGTCGTACCCCAGGACACACACTTGTATGCGAACGGCGTATCGACATCTGCAGGCCGTGATACACCCCTCGTCTTGTCCAGTAGGTTGCAGCTGACCTCATCTGCCATGCCCAGAAGTTGTGCGTATGCAAGCTTGATCCGTGGCTCGCCATTTGCAGCCTGCGCATCGCGAATCGCGCGCGCTTTGCGTACAGACTCTGCATTATGCGTTGCGATAACCAGCTCGACCTCTGGAAATGTGGTATTTTCTGGATCTGCGGGACGGAGCATGTCACCGTACTGCCGCTTGAGCAGGGATTCAGTCAGTTCGTCGTAGCATTTGTGCGTCTCCTCAATGGTGGCCCAGAGAAGATGTCGCGGTTCGGAATTCAGATATGCGCCTCTGACGAGCTTCACACCAAGGATATAGTTATGCTTCTGTGCTTCGGCCAGGTCACGTGCAAGATTCACGGGTGTGCTGCGGTCGTAGGCTTGATAGGTGGTGTATACTATGGCACGGCCTCGTTCCTTGGTGTTGTATTTGCGCTGCAGAGCGCGGTTCCACGAGTCAATGCCGATATTTGTGGCGTGTTCCTCTGCGTCATTGAGAAGCATCACGCCTTTCGCAGAGGCTCGGTCACAGAGCTGCGTGATTGCGTCGTGCATAAGCGGCGTGGGTGGCTTATTCTGTTTTAGAAGCTGTAGGGCATATGGGCCCAGGCCTGACCATCTATTGGCGAGATCAGTATACGCTCACGAACTGGCATGTATGGTTTTGACTCACTTGATGCCGACAAAATCGCCGGGCGCGCAAATCTCGACCGTTTGTAAAGCACCCTTTCTCCAATGCTCAACGGCCGCCTTGGTCTCGGCACTATCAGCACTCAAAGACGACTGGCCTTTCTCACCAAGGACTTCCAGAGCATATTCGAGAATAACGCCCTTGTAGCCCAGGTCCTTTATTCGAGCCATAGTGCTTTGTATCTCTGCCCTATTTTCTCCCGCACAGAATTGAGCATAGAATGTCTTCTTCAGCAGCCACGAGAGAATGGGATTCTTGTCCACATTGAGTAAAGCCGACTTTGACTGTAGCATGCGCGTCAGGAGAGCGAGACATGCGTCTAGCAGTATGGGCGACGAGGACATGGCTGTGATGACATAGCTTCGTAGGACATCGGAGGCAGGGAGTCGGGATAGGGGACTGGTAATTGGAGGTTTGGATACGGCATGGTGAGGAGGGATTGAAGGAAACGGCGAAGCTGGAAGGGCGACACTCCGAGGCTTGCTGGATTGGACTGAACGAGAGAAGCTGAGGACGTATGTCGGCGTCAAAGTCCGGAAATGTCTGGCAGCGTGCATCTGAGATCTCATTGTGGCCATATGTAGGGAGAGAACGGAAAATGAGAGCAGGAGATGGAGAAAAGAGAGGGGAAGCTGGTGATGAAGCGGGAGGGGGGACTTGAAGGTGAAGTTGATATAAGAAAGGTACGAACTGGCAGGCACGGACTGGGGTTACGCGACTTATCAGGTCTCGTGCCTACTTGGGTACTTACTATTAAGTAACTTGTCTGCACTGCAGCTGAGGAGGTTATCTGTTACTCGACCGACCGATATAAAGCAAAAGACGCGATCTATTGCGAAGTGGACTGGGAGGCATCGAACGGCTAGCATCGGCTTGCATGACCTGAGTACCAGAGTCCAGTAACCAGTAGCAGTCTGAGAATTGCCTAATCAATCCATTAATTAGTGGTATGAATGTCATGCCCAGAGTCCCAAGTATAAACATTTCCCCGGCCTCTCCGATGACGTGAGCGGGGAGCATTCTCTCGTCGATGGAAGCAGTGCAAACACGATGCTACACTCTATATACGCTGAACGCTGCCAGCACTACCCATGAGTATTCCATCACCAGAACAAAGCTGATTGCTTGTCTCCCTCACTTCACTTTACTTCACGTCGCGTCCCATCACGGCAAAATGAATAGATTCGAGACCGATATAAGTCCGTTTGATCTGTCCAAGAGCCGCATCTAACCGATATCTGTGCCCCGCCCATGCTCCGATACCGGATGGATTGGACGATTGATAACGGAGTTTTGGCAGTGGAACTTGGCCTTTTATGGATCACCGATGGACAATTAACAGTCAGAAGACAGTAAACACGTAGAAGTAGACAAAGTGTGATGATGATGATGGTGATGTTGACAGACGAGACGAGACGAGGACTTAGTACTCACTAATCAGGTAGGTTTCCAGTCGCCTAGCACTAACCTGTATTTGGAGTGACTCGCACGTGATCTGAGCTAGCGTGTCAACCGCCAAACTTTTCTCCAGTCCTTCACTTCTGACTTCTGCTACGTGCCAACGTCAACAACACCACCATCGCCATCTTCGACTTCTATTCCAGGCATATATCTCGTGCATCGACCGAAGCAATGATAAACCTATGCTGTCTTGATCACCTGCTCGTCGAGTATATGACAGTCCAGATGTCCTGGTGAAGTGTGACGCTGTATCGTCACTTCATGCACAGTATCATTGGACACTCGCAACAAACATGCGCACTATATCCTACGCACATGACAGACTCCTCATCTGCAGCAGCATCTCAATTCAGCACCTCCAAGCAACGCAAACACTCAACCCGCCGCTTCAAACCCTATAAGCTCCTTCGGGAATGTGCGCTTGACGTCTTGCGTTTTGCTTGACCCAAGCCACAGGCGGGAAAGCTGAGTCTGGACTGGGACGCCTTATCCGCGCTCCTGTATCCATCCCTTTGCAAGATCAAGATTTACCTACGGCCCCTCATAGTTCTCACTACTTGACCTCTCGCGGGACTCTTTTATACCGAGAGTGGGACTCCTTGCGTGCCGACATTCTGCGGGTCTCTTTACTTCGTTATCACAGTTCCCCTCATTTAGGTCACTGTTTTGTGATTGTGAACTTTGGTGAATGCTGGGCTAGAGCCTGGGGTTAGGGTTAGAGTTGAAGTGCGTGGTTGCATGACGGGGTGTTTGAGAGAGCATTACGCGGATCGGAGTCATCTTGAGTATGTTGTAGGTCTGATGGCTTTGATATCACATAAATCCTACGTCGACAGCAATAGCAACATGCAGCTAAACATTTCACATATCCAAAGATTCTGCGTACTGTTGTATATGTGACGTCATTGGACTAGACTCCCACTGCATACATGGTTAAGTAGCTGCCATGCCACCAACAACAACACATAGCCAACCCACTTGCTTACATCCGTATGCCAATCAAGCAAATTGTATAGACAAGTTACACGACACGCAATCTACACAATCAACATCCGCCAGCATGGGCACAGAGTCCTCCGACCAGAAGCATCCCCAGTTCGGCCATCTCCCCCTGGCAACATCGGGACCACAGGAATGCGCACTCACCGGCAACGCCCTGCTGCGCAACCCATACTTCAACAAAGGCTCCGCCTTCACGGCCGAGGAACGCGAGACGTTCAAGCTCCACGGTCTGCTCCCGTCGAATGTGCAGACGCTCGAGGAGCAGGTCGAGCGCGCGTACAAGCAGTACTGCAGCCGCCAGGATGATCTGGCGAAGAATACGTTCATGACTAGCATGAAGGAGCAGAACGAGGTGCTTTACTACCGGGTATGTGGCAGTGGATGGCTACTTTTATGGGAGGGTGTGTGCTAATATCTGGTAGCTCATCCAAGATCATCTCAAGGAGATGTTCCCGGTCATCTACACGCCCACCGAGGGCGAGGCGATTGCCAATTACTCGCGCTTGTTCCGCCGACCGGAGGGCTGCTTTCTGAACATCTACGACATGGACCGTATAGACGACAATCTCGCACAGTGGGGTGCCCCTGACGATATCGATCTTATTGTGGTATCGGACGGAGAACAGGTGTGCAGATAGTCGATCATGTAGCCACCACCACTGACACCAACAAACCCAGATCCTCGGCATCGGCGACCAAGGCGTCGGCGGAATCCTCATCAGCATCGCAAAGCTCGTCATCTACACCCTCTGCGCCGGCATCCACCCCACACGCACCCTCCCCGTCGTCCTCGACGCCGGCACAAACGTATGCACCCCCTTCACCCCCTATTCCCCAAACACAAACCCCCCTTTTCCACACCCAAACTCACACCCCCAACCAGAACAAAGCCTTCCTCCAAGACCCCCTCTACCTCGGCCTCCCCAAACCGCGCGCCCCAACCCAACAATACAACACCTTCATCGACACCTTCATCCGCTCCGCCCGCACCCACCACCCAAACGCCTACATCCACTTCGAAGACTTCGGCCTCGCAAACGCCCGCACAATCCTAGACAAATACACCCCCCACATCGCCTGCTTCAACGACGACATCCAAGGCACCGGCTGCGTCACCCTCGCCGCCCTCACCGCCGCCCTGCACATCACCCGCACCCCCTGGGCCCACCTACGCGTCCTCGTCTACGGCGCCGGCACAGCAGGCACCGGCATCGCAGACCAGATCCGCGACGCGATAGCCGTGGAGACGGGGCGCGAGGCCAGCGACGCCGCCGCGCAGATCTGGTGCGTGGACAAGCACGGGCTTCTCCTCCGCTCCGACGGCGAGCGGCTGACCTCCGCACAAGCAAGCTACGCCCGCCGCGACGAGGACTGGACACACACACCCCACACCGACCTCCTCAGCATCGTCCACGCCGTCAAACCGCACGTCCTCATCGGCACGTCCACCCAGCCCGGCGCATTCACCGAGGCCGTCATCCGCGGCATGACCTCGCACGTGCCGCGCCCCGTGATCTTCCCGCTCAGCAACCCCACACGACTGCACGAGGCGCAGCCAAGCGACATTTTCAAATGGACGGGTGGCAAAGCGCTGATCGCCACCGGCAGCCCGTTCCCACCCGTCGAGCACGACGGCGAGACGTACGAGGTCGCGGAGTGTAATAACTCGGTGTGTTTCCCGGGGATCGGGCTCGGGGCGGTGCTGTGTCGGACGAGGCTGCTTTCGCCGGCGTTGTTGGTTGCGGCGACGAGGGCGCTTGCGGCGCAGGCGCCTGCGCTGAGGGATCCGAGGAGGGGGCTTGTGCCTGATGTTACGGAGGTGAGGGAGGTGAGTGTTAGGGTTGCGGCGGCGGTGATTAGGGAGGCGGGTAGGGAGGGACTGAGTCGGGTGGGGGGGATTCCGGAGGGGGAGGCGGAGTTGGAGGGGTGGATTCGGGAGCAGATGTGGGAGGCTCGGTATCGGGGTTTGGAGCTGGTTGGGCGGGAGAGGGCGAGTAGGGTTGCGAGGGGGGAGGCTGGGGCGACGGGGAGTCGGTTGGCGAGGGAGTAGATGGATGGGGTGAGAAAGAGGAGTGGTTCATCGGTCTACGTCTATATTCGATATCATGTCACATCTACATGGTGTCTATACAGTCGACGCCCTGAACCCACGCACCAAGTCCCCCTTCAAATCAACCCAGTCCTCGATCCCCACACTCACGCGCAACAGCCGCTCGTCCACGCCTTCGTCGCTCATGCGCCGCCACTCGATCAGGCTCTCCACTCCGCCCAGACTGGTGGCATGGTGGAACAGCGTCAGCTTCGAGGGCAGGGCGCGCGCCGCGCCGGCAGTCTTCATGTTGATTGCGAAGACGGGGCCGAAGCCGCCGGGCATTTGCTGCTTGAGCCAGTGCATGTCTGCTTTCTGGAGGCTGGCGTGCTGGACGCTGTGCACGCATGACCTTACGATTGCTGCTTCTTCTTCTTCGTCTTCTTTCTCCCCCTTGCCATCCTCCCCTTTGACCCCCTGACTCTCCCCCCTTAAACACCCATCCAACCACCCCACCAGCCTCTCCGCACTCTCACTCTGCCTCCGCACCCGCAACTCCAGCGTCCTCACCCCCCTGATCCCAAGCCAAGCCTCCATACTCCCCGGCACAGCCCCCAGGAAAACCCTCTCCACACCCAACCCCTCAACCCACTCCCTCCGCCTCACCGCCAGCACCCCAAGCAACAAATCGCTGTGCCCCCCAATATACTTCGTCCCAGAATGCATCACCACATCAACTCCATACGCCCCAAACGGCTCCTGCAATCCCGGCGGGCCGAGCGTCGCGTCGACGGACACCCATGCCCCGCGCTCCCTCGCCCTCTTCACAAAGAACGCTAAATCGCGTGCTTCGCCGGTGGGATTAACGGGTGTTTCGACGTGCACCAAGTCCCCCTTCCCCAAGCCCGCTGCATCCCAGGCTTCGTCGTCAGCGAAGAGGTCTACAACCTTGCAGCCGGTGAGTTTGCGGTATATGCCCAGCACGCCGTGGCAGCCGTGGTAGCCGCCGGAGATGGCGACGGTTTTGGGGTGGAGGTAGACGAGCAAGGCGTGGAAGGCGGCGAGGCCGGAGGTGTAGGCGAGGACCGGGGCGTGCAGGAGGGCGGAGAGGATTGTTTCGAGGCGGGTTGAGGTTGGGGCGGAGACGCGGGAGTAGATGTGGGTTGGGTTTGCGAGGGTAGGGTTCTGTGGTTGTGGGTTAGGAGTGGTTGAACGGAGAGGGGAGGAGGATGATGGTACCTCGTCGCCGTTGATCGGGACCAGGTCGTCTGGGTTCTCCGGGTAGCGGAAGGTCGTGGAGACGTGGAGGGCTGGGGCGACGTCTGTTGTTGAGTTGAGGATGTCGTCGGCGTGGAGGGCGAGGGTGGACAGGGCGTGGGTTGTGCTGTTCAGGCTGGCAGTGGTTTCTTCTTCGACATGGGGATCCATGATGATGGTGTTGGTTGGACAATTACTGTAGTAAGGTACGATGCGATGATGGATGTTTCTAACCAAGTGGCAGCCAGCTGCGTAGTGAGTAGGTTCAATGTACTATTCACACCATCCAACACTACCTACTGTCTGCCGTCATGCTAGCGTGGACGTGGGTGAAATGCCTGTTCATTAGCGCGGGGTAGTGGGGTAAGCGTGCCTACGGTTTCCCTAGTTGAGCGACGGCGACGTCCATTGATGCAGGCTAATCACCATAAACAAAGACGAAAAGAAGGCATGCAGCACATATACAGGCGCGGACAGTTTGGCAGTATTCAATTGGACGGTTTCATTGTCTGAGAGCTGCTGCTACAGGTGTGCGGTTGCTGGTTTGTACCGAGATGCTACAGCTCGTAAACAGCTCGCTAGTATTGTATCTTTAGGGACAAGATTCTTTGGGCCGTCCTTTATAGTATTCCGGACTTGTCGATGGTAGGGGCCTTGGGGTATTTGACAGCGCCAGAGTCGCTTCCCGCGGCCTCGATACCCCGGACAACCTTGTATGAAGCAACGTCACCGTCAGGGACTTCTCCGAAGACGACGTGCTTGCCATCCAACCAGCTCGTTACGACAGTGGTGATGAAGAATTGAGAACCGTTGCTACGACACACCTTAATGTCAGCTCACTCTATCGGGAGTGTGATACATGGCACGTACGTGTTGGGCCCAGCGTTGGCCATGGACAGAAGGAATGGCTTTTGGTGCTTTAGCTTGAAGTTCTCATCGGCGAACTTTTCACCGTAGATGGACTTTCCGCCAGTGCCCTACGCCAATGTCAGTAGTTGTATCTTTGGCTGCACGGTGTTGAGAAGTCGCATACGTTACCGCGAGTGAAGTCACCGCCCTGGAGCATGAACTTGGGGATGACACGGTGGAACTTGGAGCCAGCATAGCCAAAGCCCTTCTCGTTTGTGCATAGGGCGCGGAAATTCTCGGCAGTCTTTGGTGTAACATCGTCGAAGAGGTCGAAGTTGATGCGTCCGCGTTGCTCTGAAGGGATTGATGATTAGCACTCGAGCATCAACGAAGCGACGGCAACGACATACCCTTGACGTCGCCTTTCCTGGTCACGTTGCCAGCATTGTCAACCTCGACCTCGGGGCCAACCCAGCTAACGTCGAAAAACACCTTGACAACCATGTTTGAGGGTGATGGGTGGAAGAATCTCTTTGACGCAGGAGTGGCGTGAAAGAATGGAGAAGAGGAGGGGGAGGAGGGGAGAAAAGAGTTTCTGAGGATGGAGGGGCAGCTCTGGAAAGTCTTCATGGTGGGGGTGGACTGCGGGGTTCATGTCAGCGCCTTGTTGCCTGAAAACCTGAGAACCTGAATGTTTGGAGCTCTGCCAGCCAGCCAGCCAGCCAGCCAGGAGGTGCCCAATGCCAGAACAGACAGAATGCCATCCATTCACTTTGCACGTCAGGAGTGTGGTGTGGGCCTTGCATCCATCTCCCCCTGACGGCCGGGCAGAGTGTAGCAATGCATGAAGACTTACCACGGGATCTGGTCCGGATTGCGCCGAGATGTGGAAAGGTAACCTTGGGAAGCTCTGAAGATGAAGCTTAGAAAGGAAGCTCTGCGATAGTATGGCGCACTGGTCGCGTCGATATTACTCTGTCGAAGGGGAGTATTACGCTGGAGATGCACAGCTTTAATATGTACAAGGCAATTAGATGAGATTGCAGCTGCACTGAAATGGAATTGGAGCTGTTGATTGATGATGCTGCGAAGAAAATGTTCTCGACATCCCTGAGCTCTGACCTATAGGGAGGAAGACGCAGACCACGGAGCGGCTCTGACTCGCCGAGGATGGTCAGGTGACGGTCCTCGCACCTGCATGAAACACGTCGATTCGGCCTTTTAGCAAAGAGAAATGTACGATATTATAGCTAGAAGCAGTAGAAAATTCAATTACATCCAGATTCGTATACCTTAAGGTCAATCTTGATCATTGGAGTGGTCTGCCCCAAACTGTTCTCGGCTCTTTCACGTGACCACACTCGACCATGACTAAGCTGCCACCTCAGGCATGGAAGCTGGAGGCCGGCGCCGGGACCGGGGCTGCCAATATAGAATGTAGACAGGTCAGCACGCATTAAAACCATACCAGCAACACCACTCCCACAAGAAACTGTCCACGCCTCAGGGCCATTTGGCGCCATGGATTTCGCAAGTCTCAAAGACCAAGTGAGCAATCTCTCGCTCTACGACATCAAGGCGGGCGTCCGTAAGGTCCAGAATGGTAGGTTTACACAGGAGCCAGGGGAGAATTGAACATTTGTTGATTCCGTCAAGCCGTTATGAACTTCACAGAGATGGAAGCCAAGGTAGGTCCAACATCTCGAACAGAAAAGATCGAAGAGCCCTGCTAACCATACATTGTAGGTTCGCGAAGCCACTAATAACGAACCTTGGGGTGCCTCCTCTACACTCATGCAAGAGATTGCCAATGCTACTTTCAACTAGTATGTCGTTGCACAACTACAGTCAGCAACGCAGTCTAAAGCCTGTCCAGCCAATTATTGAACGAGATCATGCCCATGATCTACAAGCGATTTACTGAGAAAGCGGCGGAGGAGTGGAGACAAATATACAAAGTATGCCGGCCCTCATGCTCATGAAAACATTGCTTATAACTTGCTAGGCCCAGCAACTGCTCGAGTTCCTCATCAAGAATGGTTCGGAACGGGTGATTGACGACGCGCGGTCTCATATTTCTCTCCTCAAAATGCTGCGACAATTTCATTACATCGACCAGAATGGAAAGGACCAGGGTATCAATGTTCGAAACCGAGCAAAAGAGTTGGCTGAGCTTCTAAGCGACGTTGACAGGATTAGACAAGAGCGGAAGAAAGCAAGAGCAACTAGGAACAAGTATGGTGGCGTCGAAGGAGGTATGGGATTAGGAGGAGGAATGTCTAGCAGCAGTCGATATGGAGGTTATGGAAGTGAAGATGCAGGTGGCTATGGCGGCTATAGTGGCGGTGTATACGGCGACGGTGGTGGATTTGGAGGCAACACATCTGGCTTTCAAGACACACAGGCCCGGCGAGATCGCTTTGAAGAGTACGACGAAGGCGATGATGGAGCGGCAACTACTGCTGGTCGGAGTAGGACGGGTGCTGAGGCATCAACCGCGAAAGAGCCCAAAAAGCCAGACCCACCGAAACCAAAAGCCCCTGAAGTCGATCTATTTTCGTTCGACGAGCCTGCCGCTCCGTCTGCACCCAGCGGCATGCAAGCAACACCCGCCGGAAACGGCTTGGCTGACGACGACGACGAAGACTTTGACGATTTCCAGTCTGCCGCTCCAGCGCCCTCTCAGCCACCGCAAGTTCAAGCCAAGCAGGCGTTTAGCATACCAGCCCCTTCAACAACATCTACCACCAGCTCTGCCACACAATTCGCTGCTCCACAGCCACGATCAGGAGCTCAAGGGGCCAGCTTGAATGACATGTTCTCATCGATATCTCCTGCGCCAGGTCAAACACAGCGGCCGACCGGCTACCAAGCCTCGCAGCCAAACTACTTTACCTCTGTCCCAGTCGCAAACAATCAGCCGGCGTCTGGGACCAGCACGCCTTCCCTGATGTCACCAGGCGCGCAGAAGCCTGCAGCATCAAAGTCGTCTGCTGGAGCAGATCCTTTCGGTTCTCTGCTCGCTGGATCCAATCTGAAAAAGGCTGGCACTCCGTCGCAGAAAGGCATGTCCATAGCCGACATGCAAAAACAAAAAGCAAGCGCGGGTATTTGGGGGGCGCCTGCCTCCTCACAGCAGGGCGGTGCTGCTTCGTCAAACGCCAAACCGACGCAACAGGCTGGAGCCTTTGGTGATCTTCTTGGTTAAACATGAATAGGTTGGTCTCAAAACATACGTAGAGAAAATCATCTGGAAGACAGAGATTGTATACCCTGTCCTGTATTGCAGTTCGCCCCAAGGTTAATAAACTCGATAGCACGTGACGAGAAGTAACCGCTTCCACTGTTTCTTCTTCTTCTTCTTCCCACACGTAGCTGCTTTAAACCAGTTTCTGCCGTCTGCCGCAGTCTAAGCAATCGTGCTCCCCCTATCCTATCCACACATGCACATAGCCAACACCAAACCCATTCTCCCCTTACCCCACCTACCCGCCCAAACAAACCCGCCCAAACAAACCCAATAAATCAAAACCAAAATAGATAAATAAAGACAGACAAACTCCTCCCCCCCCCTCCCCCAGAGTTAAAATCTCAAAACTCCCCAACCGTATAGTCAACAACAAGCACCCGCTCCACCACCTCCCCGGCCCGCGCCTTGAACGCCGCATGCACCGGGTCCGCATTCACGTAGTAGTCCCGGTCTGCCAGGCTCTCGAACCCGACGATGAAGGCGTGTGTCATGCCGGCCTGGTGGGGTTGGGGTTAGTTGGTTAGTTAGTTGGGGGTGTTAGTATGTGTGTGGAAGAGGGCAAGAAAGGGGTAGGAAAGGGGGATGAGGGGATAGGAAAAGGGGATAAGGGGGGACAAGGTACTCACAGCAGCCCCCTCCTGCGAATTGTCCCGCCCGCCGTGCATCTCGGTGATGTACGGCTTGTTGCCTGCGCCCGCGGGGTCTTTGCAGGTGTGTTGGAGGGCGAGCATGTTTGTTACTATCTAGGGGCCGAGGGTGGGGTTAGAGGTTGGTTGGTTGTGTGTGTGTGTGTGTGTGTATGTTTTGGTGCAAGGCGGGATCAATGTATACAGTACTTACATCCTGCACTGCTTCTGGGCTAGCGGTAGGCTTGAACTTGAAGAGGACGATGTGTTTTATTAGGCCCACTTTTGGGGATATTGTGGTTTTGATAGTGAGGTGTGGGATTTGCGAAGGAGGGAGTTATTGTTTTTCGGTGCGATGGATGATGGAAGGGTGAGGGTGAGAGGGTTGTTATAGGGGGTTTTGGGATAGGGGGTTGTGGAGGGTATTGTGTGTGTGGATGATGTGAGGGGGTCTAGACTGTGGGAGGGCGCCGTCGGAGTTGAGGGTTGTGGAAATGGGATATTAGATGGTTTTAAGGTTCGGGGCTGGAGTGGGGTTGGGCTGGCACGGAGTGTGTTTTTTGTCTACGCCGCACGTGGAAGGAGTTACGTTTGAGGGTATTGCACGTTGTCTGGTTTGTTGGTTAAGTTTGTTAATTGACTGGTCTTGTTTGGAGCTTCCTTTGGGTGACTGCTTTGAAGATCATGGCGATGTATTGACTGGTAATTACGAGTATGAATTGACGACCGCGCATATCTCGTAGCGCCTTCCACCAAGGTTCTTGAAGCATTGTCATTATCGCGAACGCGCTGGTTGTGGCTCTTGCAACACCATTAAAGTGATATTGAATGGTACGATACTAACCCTTCCGTATCTGGAAAGAAGCTAGAGTGCCGAGCAGTACAACAACGTGTCGCGTCGATCCCGAATCAGATCGCCATCCCGCAAAGTCGACAAACTTAGTCGACACGATGCAGCTTTTCAGAAAAACGCATAACGCAGAAGCGACCGCTTCAGCAAACCGCCAAAACCTCGTTCTCCCGGACAACTTGCCTTGCTATATGATTCCGTACGGTCGGAACCTCAAGTTCTATGGCAGGGAAGCGGAACTCGACGAGATCAAGACCGTCCTTGATCCAACGCCACAGAGCGATGATCTCAAAGTGCTTTCGATTTGCGGCCTCGGCGGAGTTGGCAAAACACAACTTGCTCTGCAGTATGCAAATACGATGATGGAGTCGTATGACGCGGTAGCTTGGATACCTGCCGATACACAGGCCATACTTGTCCGGGCACTCGCCATGTTCGCTGCGAAGCTAGGTCTGATGAAAGACGGCAGCGAGGACGATCTACAGGCTGTTCAGAAGGTTCGAGACTGGCTTAGCACCGCCGGAAGGAGGGTTCTGCTCGTCTTTGATAATCTTGAGGACGTGCAGATACTGAGTCAGGTCTGGCCATGGGCTGGGAATGGATCTTTCATTATAACGACTCGCTCGCCGGCAGTCGCATCGGGACGAGCCAGGTGTGTATTGCACCTGAAGTCATTCGAGACGAGTACAGCAGTAAAGGTGTTGAATGAATTGACTGGCATTCAAGCTCTTGAAGAGAGCGAGAAGCAAGCTGCGATTGAGATCTGCCAGTCAATCGGCGGACTACCTCTAGCGATAGTCCACATGAGTTCCTTCATACAGGACCGTGGCTCCACCTACGAAGAGTTTCTAGATTTGTTCAAGAAGCACGCAGAAAGGATCCTTGCCAGCTCTCAGACTCAGGTCGATTACGATCATACTCTGTATACTGTATGGGACTCGTCAATGCAGTCCCTATCTACCAACGCAAAGACACTACTCAGCCTTCTCTCCTTTTTCGATCCCAACGCAATTCCAGAACGGTTTTTGACGAACCCCCAAAATCAAATTACTGATCCGCGGTTTGAGTTCTTGAGTGATGACTTCGCGTAAGCTCGCTTCTGAATGTGTGTAAAAGTTTCACTGACATACGTCGCAGCTTCGGCGATGCCGTCTCAGAGTTGATCACCAAGGCGTCCCTTGTCGACAGACTGACCTCAGCGAAGTCAATCTCCATGAATCGTCTTGTCAAGATTGTCTCTTCAGTACGAGTGCCAGAAGAAGAGCGCACAGTGTATTTCAATACCACGATCCAAATGCTGTCTAACGCATTCCCGAACACTTGGGACAGCAGAGTAGATCAACAAGGCCATGGATTCCAGTCATGGGAGACCTGTAGTGCTGTTGTTGCACACGTTTCCTCGCTCATGGTACTGCAGGAACAGTATGGCTTGGAAGCGACGAACACAGAAGCCTTTGCAGAGCTTGTATTCCGTATTGGCACGTAAGTCAACTAGCCTCCAGTAACAGCTCAACTCCCAGGATACTTACGCTCAAGTGTAGATACTTGTGGGAGAGTGAGCAGCCCCTGACTGCCAAGACGTTCTTTGAATATGGCCTGCACTTGGGTATTGACCCTGAGAGTCGAGTGTACGCCCATGTGTACCGCTTACTAGGTCACATTGCCCTCGACATCGCACAGCCCAGAGCCGCCCTTGCAGCATACCAGAGAGCATATGAAGTAACAGAGCTTCTCGATGGGCCCGAGTCCATCGCCGTCGGCGAAGTCTTAGATTCACTGGCATGCAGCTGCGCAGAAATCGGCGACGTACTCAGAGCTCGCGCATATCTCGAACGATCAGACGAGATCAACCAAGCACAAAACGGTCGAACTTCGAGCCGCACACAGGCCATCTTCGCACTCGCGTACCTACGCGGCCACGAACCAGAGGAAGCATTGGATGCGTTAAATCTGTGTTGGAGACTCCAGGGTAAGACTGGAAAGGAGATTAAGTACTCCCAATATCCAAAACATGCCGGGGACATCGTTCTTTATGCACGTATCAAATTCGCTCTGGGCCAGAAAGACGAGGCACGACAACTAGTGTTGAGGTCAATTGAGATGCGCCGAGGCATATTCAGTTCTAAAGGACCCCGTGTCGCAGATTCGCTCTTCATCCTGGCGAGGATGTTAGAGGATGAAGCAGAGGAAAACGCCGCGGCGAAGATGTATCGCGAGATTATCGACATGAATTGCGGTTCTGCGGAAATGAAGGGCCATCTCGCCCGCAGTCTTTGGTTTCTTGCTGGAGTAGAGGGGCGTCTAGGGAGAGCAGACTATGCGAGTGATCTAAGAAAACTTGCAAATGAAGAGCGAGCAAAGATCATGGGTCGAGAACATCTTGACGAGGACACAGATGAGGCTTTCATGAGTCTGGTCGGATGGATGCTTTGGTGAGGGTTTTGTATGTCTGTAGACATTATAGAAACGTCATTCATACTATGCAGAATCGACCCAACGCAATCATACCGTAAGTCTCAATTACAGGAGATCTTCAAACGCGACCTGGACCATATAGTACATATTATTCTTGGTGAAGCCGACCTACCAGCACATGGAAACGCCAAGACGCTAGTATTTATCAAGCTAGTGGGCTTAAGCGAAACTTCGCGCACCATTTTGAGTCGCACCTCAACTCGTTCAAGACGACTACCAACGAAGCGACGAAGCGCCCCGACAATTCCGGCACGATTTTAACTCATATATCGCAGAAATGTCTTCAAAAAGAGGGTATGTTGCTCCAACCCAGCTCTCAAGAGCTCACCGAGAATACTATGGCAAAAGACTGACATTAAAAACAGTCGCGGTTCCTCCTCCGGTAACAAGCTCAAGATGACGCTTGGTCTGCCAGTGTATGTCCCCGAGATTCTCGATTTCGCCTGTCCCATAACTCCATATACCTGAAGAGGCGGATAGAAGTTTTTCAAAAGTTGAATATCGGCTAATGTTTTTACAGCGGTGCCGTCATGAACTGCTGCGACAACTCCGGTGCCCGCAACTTGTACATCATCTCCGTGAAGGGTATCGGTGCGCGCTTGAACAGACTTCCTGCTGGTGGTGTGGGTGACATGGTCATGGCCACTGTCAAGAAGGGAAAGCCCGAATTGCGAAAGAAGGTCATGCCCGCAGTCATCGTCAGGCAAAGCAAGCCGTGGAGGAGAGCGGACGGTGTCTTCCTCTACTTCGAAGATAACGCTGGTGTGGTAAGTTGATACTCAAGAAATAGTCGGACACAGGACCCTCGAGGCAACCTGGAGAGAACGGCTATCGAGGGAACACAACCGCTGACATGTCGACAGATTGTCAACCCGAAAGGTGAAATGAAGGGATCTGCCATCACTGGACCTGTAGGAAAGGAAGCTGCCGAGCTGTGGCCAGTAAGTCAAAACTATCTCATGACTTTGTATCAATCTAACCTATCTTGCAGCGTATTGCCAGTAACTCAGGTGTGGTGATGTGAGCTTTGGTATTTCCCTGTTGATGTTCTTTATGAGGTTATCCGGGCATGCGCTACATGCATTTGGTGTCACGGACATGGGGTAGACTTTTGCTATAAAGAAGCAAGAGACCAAACCAAATCAAGCAAATAAATCAATTAGTCCAACACTCTGGAACCTGCGGACTGGAACGTGAACGGGAAATGACGTATTGACGAATATTGCTGATATCAACTGAGGTGCTATACCGTGATGTCAACCCGTGTGATTATGCATTCGTATCGCTGTTGAGATCATGGCGGCTACGGCTGAGGCACGCAAGGCTGAGGGCGCGAACAAGAACGCCCCACCGAGGGCCGCCCCTGAGTTTACCCAGCACTCTTTTCTTGAATCGCGTCGCTCTTCCGCCAACACCACAATGTCTTGATGCAAAAGTCCGTACTTTTACTCCGGCTCGTCCGGGTTCTATTTCCTCTTTCTGTTATTGGCACCGTGTATATTTACTTTTACCCTTTCTTCCACAAATGTCACTTCCCCGAGCCGTGGACCGCGCCCGACTGGAACGAGCAATGCGCCCACTATGTACGAGAACCACATATAGCACCCTTCCGACTCCTTGCACTTGGTGACCCGCAGCTCGAAGGAGACAGTTCCCTTCCTGGCGGTGCTATCGAGCCACCTCCCAGCATACCTTCTATATGGCGCGACACGTTGGGCTTGAGTGAGGAGCCACGCGCATGGGTTGACATACTTCAATACGACATTCCCGACCTGTTCGTGAAATGGCGGAAACAGATAGATCTCTTCGGCAACGACTTCTACCTCGCACATCAGTATCGCACCATGCGTTGGTGGACGCGCCCATCCCACATATCCGTGCTAGGGGACCTCCTTGGGAGTCAGTGGAGTACGGACGAGGAGTATGAAAGTCGATCGCAAAGGTTTTGGAATAGAGTCTTTAAGGGAGGACTCAAGGTTTCAACAGACATCACTTCACCGAATGAGACAACGGGCAGAGTGGAGGTGCTGGGGGACGACGTGCTTTGGGAACAACGGCTCATCAATATTGTGGGCAATCATGATGTTGGGTAAGTCCGCAGGTGACTAGAATACATGTCACATAGCGCTGACAGAGAATTAGATACGCCGGCGATCTGGATGAAACTAGAGTCGATCGGTTTGAAAGAGCGTTCGGCCAAGTTAATTGGGACATACGCTTTGAACTGCCGCAGTTCTCTTTAACGAACCTGAATCTAAATGAAACGACAGAAAAGATACCGTCGCTGCATATAATCGTCCTGAACTCCATGAACCTCGATGGACCGGTACTATCGGAGAAGCTACAAGGAGACACTTACAAGTTCATCAACGATGTCATAAGTTCCAGATCCGCTCCAGTTGAGGATCATACATCCGCCACACTACTGCTCACTCATATACCGCTGCACAAAGAAGACGGCGTCTGCATTGACGGGCCATTCTTCGACTACTTCCCATCAGAAGAAGGCGGGGGGATAAGAGAACAAAACCATCTTAGTGAACATGGAACCAAATCGGTGCTCCAGGGAATCTTCGGTCTCAGTGGGAACAAAGGAGCTCCCGGCAATGGCCTGGGCCGAAACGGTCTCATAGTAAACGGACATGATCACGAAGGTTGCGACGTATGGCATAGCATTCGCTATGGGGAGGAATCATGGCGAGCGGAGCGGTATCCGCCCGCGCAGAACACGAGTGAATCAATGTCCTTACCTGGCATCCGCGAAGTCAATCCCGGTCTTCGCGAGATCACACTCCGAAGCATGATGGGGGAGTTTGGTGGCTATGCAGGCTTGCTTAGTGCATGGTACGATCCGGGAGCTGGCAAATGGGAGTTTGCCTTTGACTACTGTAGCATGGGCATTCAGCACTACTGGTGGGCGATTCATATTGTGGACATCGTCACCATTATTTGTATTCTCGCCATCATCCCTGTCCGGCTCTTAGAGCGATTGCCAGACGGAAATGAAGGAGCGAGGCATAGGGGAGAGAAAGCTATGAAGCGCGATTAGAAACAAATTGTCCCAAGTAATGAACAAACAAAAGATATGTGGTTCTGCATTGTACGTGCTAATTGACTTGCGAAATCGATTCGGGACTTTTAAGCAAAGTGACATTTTAATACCGATCGTTTTCAGGGACCCTCTATAACCTTGGCAAGGCTGCAGATGCTTGCCAAGGATTATGTAATGAAGCGCCGCGACTTGATTATCTTCAACTAGGTAAAGTTTCACACGCGATTCCGTCGTTCGCCATCACCACCTCCACCTCCACCTCTACCATCGTTCTTCTTCGCGCGTGGAACTTTGGGTCGCAGAGGCTGGAACCATCTTAACAACTATCTAGCTACTGCGTGGGCAGTTTAGTTGGTGTGAGCTGCTACCGCCGCGTGGACTCAATCGCCTCCTCGCGAGCACCGTTGTGCTATCAAGGACGACTTATACTTGTCCACGAGTGGTGCGCATCTGCTGCCACGCAGAACCGACCTCTCCGCCGGCTTGACGAAACAACCTGAAATCCGAATATCACGAACACGATGTCTGGGCCACCACCACCGCCCCCTCCGCCCTTCGGTGCTTGGGCGCCTCCACCACCACCCCCTTCTTTTGGACCTCCAGCTGTGGGAGCACCACCACCTCCTCCAGGCTTGCCCCCAGCACAATCCGCTGCCGATCTGAAATTTGCGCAAAAGAAGAAGGAATGGCTACGGTACCAGCGCCAGAGGTTTGGTGAGAAGAGACGGGCTGGGGCTGTTGAGTTCCCAAAGGTCGACACACCACCAGAAATGCTGCGCAAAGCATTCAAGGACATAGGTGATGTGTCTCAAAAGAAGTTTGACAAAGACAAGCGGGCTTACCTTGGAGCCCTGAAGTTCATGCCGCACGCGGTCTTGAAGCTACTTGAGAATATGCCAATGCCATGGGAGGACAGGCGCTATGTCAAGGTGCTTTATCACGTCAATGGATGTCTCACCATCGTCAATGAGGTACCTCGGGTCATCCAACCAGTCTTTCATGCTCAATGGGCAAGCATGTGGGTGACAATGAGACGCGAGAAGCGGGACAGACGACACTTCCGACGCATGCGTTTCCCTCCCTTCGACGATGAAGAACCACCAATCAATTTCTCTGAGAACATAGAAGATATCACGGATCCACAAGAGCCGGTACAAATGGAACTTGACGGAGAGGAGGACGCCGAGGTCGTGGACTGGTTCTACGAGCACCGACCTCTTGCTGAAAGCGAACACACCAATGGCCCAAGTTATAGGAAGTGGCACATGAGCATTCGACAAATGGCCACACTCTACCGCTTAAGTCATCAGCTACTAAGTGATGTTGTCGATAAGAATTACTATCATATGTTTGATCTCAAGTCATTCTACACCGCGAAAGCACTGAACGTTGCGATTCCTGGTGGGCCGCGCTTTGAGCCTCTGTACAAAGATATCGATCCGAATGACGAAGATTTTGGGGAGTTCAACGCCATAGACCGTATCATCTTTCGTCAACCAGTTCGAACCGAATACCGAGTAACCTTTCCTTATCTATATAATTCTCTGCCCCGCAGTGTCAAGATTGCTTGGTATGCTCACCCGCAAACCGTCTATATCAAAGCAAACGATCCGGCTTTGCCGGCCTTCTACTTCGACCCCGCTATCAACCCAATCTCGTCCCGCTCTGTTGCGCCGAAGAACCTAACTGTGAGCCACGAAGATGAGGTATTTGGTAAGGGCAACAACGAGGATGATGAGTTTGAGCTACCAAACGAACTTGAGCCGTTTATGTCCGAAGAATCAGAATATACCGAAGATACAGCCGATGCCATCATGCTATGGTGGGCACCATATCCATTTGACCGTCGCTCGGGAAATATGGTGCGTGCCGAAGATGTCCCCTTGATCAAGCAATGGTACCTGGAGCATTCGCCTCGTGAAGGACCGGTCAAGACGCGTGTATCATACCAGAAACTGCTTAAAAGTTACGTCTTGAACGAGCTTCACACTCGCCCACCAAAAGCGATGAACAAGCAGAACCTCATGCGGACTCTGAAGTCTACAAAGTTCTTCCAACAGACGACACTAGACTGGCTGGAAGCCGGCCTTCAAGTTTGTAGGCAAGGCTACAATATGTTGAATCTACTCATTCACAGGAAGAACCTGACCTACCTGCATTTGGATTACAATTTCAATCTCAAGCCGATTAAGACGTTGACGACGAAGGAGCGAAAGAAGTCAAGGTTTGGCAATGCTTTCCACCTGATGAGAGAGATTCTTCGATTGACGAAATTGATCGTGGACGCGAATGTGCAGTATCGTTTGGGCAATATTGATGCATTCCAACTTGCCGACGGCATTCTCTACGCCTTCAATCATGTTGGTCAGCTTACGGGTATGTACCGGTATAAGTACAAGCTTATGCACCAAATCAGATCTTGTAAGGACCTGAAGCATATCATATACCACCGCTTCAACAGTGGACCGGTTGGAAAAGGACCTGGGTGTGGATTCTGGGCCCCAGCTTGGAGAGTTTGGTTGTTCTTCATGCGGGGTATCATTCCGTTGCTTGAACGATGGCTCGGAAATCTGCTGTCTCGTCAATTTGAAGGTCGTCATAGCAAAGGCGTTGCGAAGACGGTTACCAAGCAGCGCGTTGAATCTCACTTCGATTTGGAATTGCGTGCGTCTGTCATGGCGGACCTCGTCGACATGATGCCCGAAGGCATCAAGCAAAACAAGATTCATCTGATCTTGCAACATTTATCGGAAGCTTGGCGATGTTGGAAAAGTAATATTCCTTGGAAGGTCCCTGGCCTACCGGCACCAATCGAGAATGTTATCCTGAGATATGTAAAGAGCAAGGCAGACTGGTGGGTTTCAGTGGCCCACTATAATCGTGAGAGAATCCGGCGCGGAGCGACGGTCGATAAGACGGTTGCGAAGAAGAATCTAGGGAGACTTACCAGACTGTGGCTCAAAGCTGAACAGGAGCGCCAGCACAACTACATGAAAGATGGCCCGTACGTGTCCTCAGAGGAAGCTGTTGCGATATACACGACAACAGTACATTGGCTGGAGTCGCGAAAGTTCCAACCGATACCGTTCCCTTCAGTGTCGTACAAGCACGATACAAAGATGTTGATTCTGGCCCTAGAGCGCCTTCGTGAGGCTTACTCCGTTAAGGGACGACTCAACCAAAGCCAGAGAGAGGAGTTGGCTTTGATCGAACAAGCTTATGACTCGCCTGGCACGACCTTGGCACGAATCAAGCGTTTCTTACTGACACAGAGAGCGTTCAAGGAAGTCGGGATTGATATGAACGACAATTATAGCACAATCAACCCTGTCTATGACGTCGAGCCCATTGAGAAGATCACAGATGCATACCTGGATCAGTATTTGTGGTACCAAGCAGATCAGCGCCAACTGTTCCCACCATGGATCAAGCCTTCTGACTCGGAAGTTCCACCGCTTCTGGTGTACAAGTGGGCTCAAGCAGTGAACAATCTTGACAAGGTTTGGGAACACGAAAATGGCGAGACAAACGTGCTCATTGAGACTCAACTGTCCAAAGTCTATGAGAAGATTGATCTGACCCTTCTCAATCGCTTGCTTCGTCTCATCATGGATCACAATTTGGCAGACTACATCACTGCAAAGAATAACGTGTTGCTCAACTACAAAGACATGAACCACGTCAACAGCTATGGTTTGATCCGAGGTCTACAGTTTTCGGCCTTTGTCTTCCAGTACTACGGTCTCATCATCGATCTGCTCCTCCTAGGTCTGAAAAGAGCAAGCGATCTAGCTGGCCCGCCGAACAGCCCGAACGATTTCTTGCAATTCAGGGATCAGGCTACCGAAGTCAGACATCCAATCCGCATCTACACTCGCTACATTGATAAGATCTACATCTTCTTCAGATTCAGTGCCGATGAGTCGAAGGATCTGATTCAACGTTTCTTGACGGAACAGCCAGATCCCAATTTTGAAAACGTGATAGGCTATAGAAACAAGAAATGTTGGCCTCGAGATTCGCGAATGCGCCTGATGCGCCACGACGTAAACCTCGGACGTGCTGTCTTCTGGGACTTGAAGAACCGTCTCCCACGATCAGTCACCACGATCGAATGGGAAGATACATTTGCCAGTGTGTACAGCAGGGACAATCCGAACCTGCTATTCTCTATGGTTGGATTCGAGGTCCGGATCTTGCCCAAGTCACGTAACCTGAACGAGGAGTTCAAGGTTCACGACAGTGTTTGGAATCTTGTCAATAATACCACTAAGGAAAGGACAGCCCACGCATTCTTACAGGTGACCGAGGAAGACATCCAGAAGTTCAACAATCGAATTCGACAGATCCTTATGTCCTCTGGATCCACAACCTTCACGAAGATCGCCAATAAGTGGAACACAACGCTGATTGCCTTGTTTACCTACTACCGTGAGGCTGCGGTCTCAACGGTCAACCTTCTCGATGCGATAGTCAAGTGCGAGACGAAGATTCAGACCAGAGTAAAGATTGGCCTGAACTCGAAGATGCCTTCTCGTTTCCCGCCCGCTGTGTTCTATACTCCGAAGGAACTTGGTGGTCTCGGTATGATCTCCGGCTCCCACATTCTCATCCCTGCTAGCGACAAGAGATTTTCTATGCAGACGGATACCGGTATCACACATTACCGCCAGGGCATGTCTCATCAGACCGAGGAGGAAACGTTGATTCCGAATATCTTCCGCTACATCATACCCTGGGAGTCCGAGTTCATCGATTCTCAACGTGTGTGGATGGAGTATGCACAAAAGCGTCAGGAGGCTGTCCAACAGAACCGTAGGCTTACTCTGGAGGACCTGGAGGACAGCTGGGACCGCGGTCTGCCACGTATCAATACGCTGTTCCAGAAAGATAGAAGTACTCTTAGCTTCGACAAAGGCTTCAGAGTGCGCACCGAGTTCAAGACTTACCAGCATATGAAGAGCAATCCCTTCTGGTGGACAAGTCAAAGACATGATGGTAAATTGTGGAACCTCAATGCATACAGAACCGATGTTATTCAAGCTCTTGGTGGTGTGGAGAATATCTTGGAGCACACCCTCTTCAAAGGGACGGCATTCCCTACCTGGGAGGGTCTGTTCTGGGAGAAGGTAAGTGGCTCAAATATTGTATGCCAAGTTCACCGCTAACACTAATCAAGGCTTCTGGATTCGAAGAGTCGATGAAGTTCAAGAAGCTCACGAACGCGCAGCGTTCGGGTTTGAATCAAATTCCCAATCGTCGTTTCACACTTTGGTGGTCACCCACCATTAATCGAGCAAATGTCTATGTCGGTTTCCAAGTTCAACTGGATCTCACGGGAATCTTTTTGCACGGTAAGATTCCGACATTGAAGATCTCGCTCATTCAGATCTTCCGAGCCCATTTGTGGCAGAAAATTCACGAGTCAGTTGTTATGGATCTTTGTCAGGTGTTCGATCAAGAACTTGAAGCGCTCGGTATCGAGACCGTGCAGAAGGAGACAATCCATCCTCGTAAGTCGTACAAGATGAACAGCTCGTGCGCGGATATTCTCTTGTTTGCGACACACAAGTGGGGTGTTACGAACCCATCACATCTGCACGACACGCGCGATCAAATCATGCCGGTAACAGCGACGAAATTCTGGATTGATGTGCAACTCCGATATGGCGATTACGACTCTCATGATATCGAGCGGTACATTCACGCCAAGTTCATGGACTACAGTTCCGACCAAATGAGTATCTATCCATCGCCTCATGGGCTGATGATCGGTATTGATCTGGCATATAATGTGCACTCAGCATATGGTCAGTGGTTCCCGGGTCTCAAGCAGCTTGTGCAAGCGGCAATGGCCAAGATTATGAAGGCAAACCCTGCACTCTACGTTCTGCGAGAGCGCATTCGGAAAGCCCTGCAGTTGTATGCCTCTGAAAGTAACCAGGAGTTCCTCAACTCCCAGAATTACTCGGAGCTATTCAGCGACCGCATCCAGCTCTTTATCGATGACACCAATGTTTATCGAGTGACAATCCACAAAACATTCGAGGGCAATTTGACCACCAAACCAATCAACGGCGCCATCTTCATTTTCAATCCTCGGACTGGACAATTGTTCCTGAAAATTATCCACACAAAAGTCTGGGCCGGGCAGAAACGTCTAGGTCAACTAGCGAAATGGAAGACTGCGGAAGAAGTCGCGGCTCTTATTCGTTCCTTGCCTGTTGAAGAGCAGCCGAAGCAGTTGATTGTTACTCGAAAGGGTCTTTTGGATCCTCTCGAGGTGCATCTGCTGGACTTCCCCAATATCTCGATTCGTGCGTCGGAGCTGCAATTACCATTCCAGGCTGCCATGAAGATCGAGAAGCTCGGCGACATGATCCTAGCTGCTACTGGACCACAGATGGTACTATTCAACCTGTACGATGAGTGGCTGAAGACGATATCCTCGTACACCGCGTTCTCTCGTCTCATTCTGATTCTCCGTGCACTTCACGTCAATCAGGATAAGACCAAACTCATCCTGAGACCGGACCACAAGGTCATCACCGAGTCTCACCATATTTGGCCTTCTCTTAGTGATGAGGATTGGATGAAGGTCGAGACGAGCCTCCGTGACCTGATTCTGAATGACTACGGAAAGAAGAACAATGTGAACGTTTCCAGTCTGACGAGTAGTGAGGTTCGCGACATCATCCTTGGTATGGAAATTAGCGCCCCTTCGTTGCAGAGACAGCAGGCTATGGAGATTGAGAAGCAGGAGGGCGATCAACAGCAGCTCACTGCTGTCACCACAAAGACCCAGAACGTGCGCGGAGAGAACATCGTCGTTACGACAACGTCGCAGTACGAGCAACAGTCATTCGCTTCCAAGACCGAATGGCGGACTCGAGCCATCGCAACCACCAATCTCCGCACACGCGCCAACCACATCTACATCTCGTCGGAAGACATTCGCGAAGACGATCATTACACATATGTCATGCCAAAGAACATCCTGAAGCGCTTCATCGCAATTGCGGACCTCCGTGTTCGCGTGGCTGGGTATCTCTACGGAAGCTCCCCCAAGGACAATGACCAGGTCAAGGAGATACGAACGATCGTGCTCGTCCCGCAAGTCGGCAGCACCAAAGAAGTGCAGCTACCTCAGCAGCTTCCCGAGAATCCGGCTCTGAACCAGTTGGAACCCCTAGGCATCATCCACACCATCAGTGGCAACGAGCTCCCGTACATGACTGCTGCAGATGTGACGCAGCACGCTCGTCTCATGGTCGCCCACAAAGCCTGGGACAAGAGAACGGTGACCATGACAGTCAACTTCACACCCGGCTCTGTCGCCCTTACGGCATGGTCGCTCACCACGGACGGCTACAAATGGGGCGCCCTGAACAAAGACATGATGTCCGACGCGCCCGAGGGCTTCTCAACCGAGTACGGCGCTAAGTGCCAGCTGCTGCTCAGCGACCGCATCAAGGGATATTTCATGGTGCCTGACCACAATCTATGGAATTTTAGCTTCTTGGGAACTGTGTTTGCGAACTTGGAGAAGAAGAGGGTTTCTGTCAAGATGGATGTACCGGCCAGGTTCTATGATGCATTGCATCGCCCTATTCATTTCCAGAACTTTAGCCAGTTGGAGGATATCTGGGTTGACAAGGAGGATTTCTTCGAGTGATTGATGGATGTGCGAGATGATATTGGCCTGGCGTTGGGTTGGATGGCGAGGCATAGCATGTATACGTGTGTAAGATTGGAACTATGAGTGAGAAGGGGTTGTTGGAGCTATAGCACGAGCAAAAAGGGTCCGCGAGTAGTAATGGTTCAGGAGCTGGCATGGCGCCTGGCGATACTTGTAATATACAAAACCATGATGGATCTGAGTAGCCAACATCTGCCATGTCCACAACCCATCCACATCCACATCCCAATTCCGATTCCCACTCATCCCTCCTTCTCCACCCTCCTCGCCCTCCACCGCCCACCCCTCCACTGCAACACCAACACAGGCAACCAACCCACAACAAACACAATCCCAGCCATAAGCCCTCCACTCGCCCCAACCCCCAACTTCGTAATCATATCCGGAAACCAAAACGGCCCAATAAACCCCCACGTACTCCGCACCACATTGACAAACACCCCGATACTGCTCGAGTGCTCGCCGTGGCAATCCACCGCATACGTCACCAGCACCGTCGTCACAATCTGGTTCCCCGCCGCCGCAACCGCGATCCCGACGATGGGCGTCACATTCCAGTGGCCCTTTGCCGCCTGCTCCGTGCGCACGCCAAACACGACCAGCCCGACGATCGCGAGCAGGAAGCCCAGGTACGAGAGGTACAGGCGGTGTTCGGGCCGGGGCCTAGGCCGCGGCCGCGCACTGCTTTGTTCACTCCCATCCCTATTCCGGTTCCGGTTCATCCACCAATCGCTCAGCGGGCCGGCGAGTTGCTCGCCGACGACACTGCCGACGACGATGCCGAGAAACTGCAGGCCGAGGCCCTGGGGCGAGAGGGCGAATTTGGGAATGAAGATTTGGGGGATTTCGACGGTCAGGTAGACGGATGCGAAGCCGAAGACGAAGGTGTAGCTGAGGGTTGGGATGAGGATGGAGGGGTATGCGGCGAGGGATAGGGGGTGGAGGAATTCGAGGGCGGTGAGGGGGGTGGGGTCGATGCGGGTGAGGATGGAGAGGTATTGGGCTTTGAAGGGGGAGGGTTTGGGGTTGGGTTTGGTTGTTGTGGGTGTGTGGGAGACGCGCATGTAGCGGGTTTCGGGGCCAAAGGGGATGTAGAGGAGGAGTTGGACGAGGTTTGTGATGGCGAGGACCCAGTATATCCAGCGGTAGCCGATGTGTTCGGCGACGAAGCCCATGAAGAAGGGGCCGGCGGGGGGTCCGAGGGTGACCATGAGGCTGGAGGGAGAGGGTTAGTGATGCTGCTTGGGAGAGATGTGGGTATGGTGTGGGTATGTGTATATACTCACGTCCAGACGCCCATGAACCGGCCTCTGTCCTTCTTGAAGAACGTCTCGACAACGACACCCGACCCGATCGCAATAGCGGGACAGATGAAGAAGGCAACAAGACAGCGGCACGCCGCCATCGCCGCATAGTTCGGACTGACCGCACAGCCTACATTGCAGATACCCGACAGAGCGACCGACACGAGCCAGACGGGCCTGCGGCCGTAGCGGTTGGAGATGGGCTTCCAGAGCAAGGGCCCGAAGCCGAGAACGGCGATTTGCATGCTGGTGAGATAGGAGGCCTTGACGAGGGAGACGTCGAGGTCTTCGGCGATGATCTCGAAGGCTGGGATGATGGCGGCGGCGGTGAAGGTTGTCATCATGGCGTGGACTGCGACGAGGATGAGGTTTGCGGTTTTCTGGACGGGCGTTAGTCGGTGGGTTTGTATACGCTTGCTCAGCACGAGGGCAGGGAGATGATGATGCTCACCTTCCAGCCGGGCCAGTTGTAAGGGTCAGCGGGATCCATTGAGGGCATAGGGTCCAGCGCCAGAGTTCCATGGCGCTGGAGGAGATAGTCGCGATGCTCCTGCGGCAAGTGGGCAAGCGAGGAATCATCAATATAGGTAGACTTGAGCCCAAGCTGCTTCTCCTGATCGCGAGACGACGACGACGATGTCTCTTCCTCCTCTCGCATCTCCAAGGCCGGTTCCTTGACGGCAGCCATCAAGACAGACGCAGAGTTCGCTTTAACGTATACGTGCGTGCTACTGCTGGGGAAGGTGTAAAGCTCAAACCCAACGATGAAGAAAGACAGACAGATATACAGACAGACAGACAGACAGACAAAAGACCACGTTCGCAGAAAAGGCGAACCAGAGCTCATTATCTACTCAACCGACCACCATACGTACCGTTCCTCATAACCACACCCCCCCAGCAGCCTTCTCCGCATTTAAAACGACGTCGTTCCATGGAGACAGGCCCCATCAGCGGGAAGCGCCATAAGGCCCCAGAATTCCCACCAGAAATCGAATGCAAGTCACTGGCTATCAAGACGACTTGACTTTTGTGGATATTACCCGCTCTTCCCGGCATCCCCCACACGACAGGTTCCAGGTTTTGGGCTGTGATAAGTATGTGTGAGTGTGAGTGTGCGTATGTGCGTATGTGTGTGTGTGTGTGCGATGACCTGGCGGGACCCCGGAGAAGAACGGCAATGGATCACAGACACTCGCCTCGACACCAAAGCACACGAAACATGTCAGTGGTATATTAAATATAGTTTCTGCATCCATCCCGTGGACTGGCTGGCTGGCTGGCTGGATTTCTGGCTGATAGAACGGCGAATCCCCCCCGCACTTCCACAAAGTTTGATACAGCGAGATAGAACAGTCAGAACAGACAACAAGACCATCCTCACAACCGCCCCCGGCGCAGAGTCTAGATCGATACAAGTCCGGTCGGAGCTTAACGGAGGAAAGCAAGATACAAAAAAGTGTGGTTGAGGTTTGCTGTGGGGATGACACGCACGCGCGCTGACTGGACGTGTGTAAATCCATACAGCCAGAGTCGTAGTAGTTAGTAATCCTAGGCGTTGGCGAGACCAAACCGACGCGTCTGCCGAACTTACTGCCGCGAATTTTTCCCACCAAGCCTCCCTGCTTCGGAGGAGCCATATTTTCCAAAGCACCGACACGAAATCCTACAGACAGTGTTAAGTGTGGACAGACATCCAAGGGTAATTGCTGTATTTCTTTTTCCTTTTCCTTTCATCTTCTTTTGCAATCCTCGAATCCTCTGGCCTGGAAGCTCCTTCCTAAAATCCCCCACTCCCCGTGTCTCCCCGTGTCTCCCGCTCTCCGTTCTCCGGTTTTTCTTTTTTAGTCTCCATTATGCGGACCGCTGATAATGCGACGAAGGAGAGAGGATTAATAATAATAGTAGCAGTCTGGCAGGCTCGAAGTAGCCCTCCTCGTAGGTGTTACTCTTGGCATGCTTTTTAGCTTACAGTAGCGTGCCTCACAGACATTGTGATTTTGTGTACTTCCCTGTTGTTGTTACGCTGTTTTAGCTTGCTTGTTAGGTAGAGGACTTTACTCTTGTTCTATTCTAGCTCGGTAATAGGAGATTATAATTCTTGATGAGGAAGATAGCAGGAAGGGAAAGAGAGTAAGAGACTAAGTGTTTGTATTAATCTTCAGAATTAATACACGCTGTCTAGACACGATGCTTCTTAACAAAATTCTTATTCTTATATTATCCAATAGACATACATAAAAGAAAGCTTACGTTGTGCTGTTATCATAGTGTGTAAATCGCCGTTAGATAAGTACTAAGAGTAACGGCGAATCTGAGCCCGAACGGATCCACGATATCTCTCTATTTACTCTGTCCTTTTCTTCTCCCGTCTACTCTCCTATTTTCTCAACCCACCTAATTGAATCTTCAACTACCCGCCTCCTTATCCTTCCATCTATCCTTCCATCTACCCTTCCATCTACCCTTCCATCTATCCTTCCATCTATCCATCCATCCATCCTTCTATCCATCCTTCCATCTATCTTTCCATCTATCCTTCCATCTATCCTTCTACCCACCCACCCGTCCATCAACCTACCTCACCATCATACAGCCAGCAAGCAGTAAGAGTCCGCATCTCAGACTAGGTCTAGATCAATATACTAGTGCATAAAGAATAGGCAAGATAGCACTCATTACTCAAGGGATCAGTATCTATCTGTGTAATCCTTGGTCTATGCGTAACTGCTATAGTATCGCAGCTTGATTCATCTACTAACTTATTCTTCTTATACGTATCCTTCGTAGATGAATCGTTATATATATATATATATATATATATATATATATATGTATATATGTGTGTGTGTGTATATGTGTGTGTATATATGTGTATATATGTGTGTATATGTGTGCAGGGAGACGCTACAATGAGTGCACTAGTCCGTATGACAGACACGGGGCTTCTTATCACTTCACTGATGTGGCATCGTATGTTGGACTTCGTATAGTATGATGGTAGGAGCTGACGAGGTTGATAACTCTCAAAGATACGCGGTAGGCGTGCCATGTGTATATCCGCATGTATGCTGAGATAACATTCCCGACACCAAGAAAACCCACCCAATCTAAAGAAAGATATGAAGAAAATCTAGCAGAATGCTGCTCGTTCGTCGAGTATCCTAGATTATCATCAAGAGAGCCATGCTTTTACCTTCCCCCCCTACCTTCCTCTCGTTCCATGTCCATCCGCACCAAACTACACAAGCACACAAATCACCCAACACGACATACTTCCCCACTATCACTGCGACGGTATAGATTCGATATAACTTTACTTGATTGGGATATCATTAAAATCGACCGTCTTGGCATGGAAATTTCCCTCCACTTCGCCCATTCCCATTTCCCTTTACATAGCCCCGTGTCCATATGGGCTTCCTTGTCCATGTACCAATCAATACATGCATGTATATATAGCCATGTACATATCCAGACCGCCCAGCTGTGTGTTGCGCCCGCGTACAAAGGAAAAGAAAGAGAGAGAAAGTCGAAGGAATGACTATGCGGGCGTGGGCCTGGCATGTACAAACAGACGGACAGACAGAGAGACAGACAGGTAGACAAAATAAGGCAAGGAAAAGAAAGGTGCCATGACGATGACGGTGTGTGTGTGTGTGTGAGAGTGTGTGTATCCAGCCCCCCCTTTGGGCTTTTCCTTTCATTCATTCCCATGCAAGCTCTTCAAACAAACCGAATCGCGCCCTCCTCAACCCAGCTCGTCCCCTGCTCCCCTCTAAACACCTTATCCCTCTCCTTATCCTCCAGCTCGCGCTCCCGCCTATCATCATCAATCCGCTTCGGGCTCCTGACAGGAACATCAGGCACAGGAGGCAACGTACGACCGTTATAGCGCGCAATCATGCGGCGCTCGTCGAGGAGCTTCTTCTCCATGCCACGGCGCTCGATACTGCGCTCGCGCTCGCGCTCGTATTCGCGGTCGGGGCTGCGGACCTCGAGGTAGTCCGAGGACGCCGTGGAGTGGATGCCGGTGTTGAGGTGGAGGTTGAGATGGGAGTTGTGGTTGGAGTACGGGTTCGGGTTGTTGCGGTCGCGCTTCGCGTTGCCTGTTGCGTCGAGCTCGACGGGCGGGAGCGGGAGGGAGAGGCCGCGGAGTTTGGACTCGAGGGCGCGGGTGGGCGGGATGAGGCCTTCCCAGCGCATGGGCGCGAGCCAGCAGTAGCTTTTTGTTTGGTCTGCTTCCCAGACGGTTTGGGGGAAGAGCGAGTCCCATGGTGGGCACTTCTTTAGGCTGGGGCAGAGGAGGTAGCTTACGGAGTCGGAGAAGCGGAGGCCCTCGGCGTCGACGGAGAGGGTGGAGAGGGTCTGGAGGACGCCGTAGATGAGGATCCAGCGGCCGATACGGGCGTCTTGTGGGGAGATGGCTTTGAGCTGGGCGGACTTTTCGTATTTCTCGAGGGCGTCGATGAGGTCGTTTGAGGCGAAGGAGGTGCCGAGGCGGTGGATGTTGGATGCGTCCGAGTAGATGACGGCGGCTTGGAGCTTCTCTTTCCAGTCTTTTGTGGACTGGGGTGCGGGCTTTTCTTTTCTGAATGCGCTGAAGATGTTCTTCTTCTTCTCGGGCTGGGATGCGGCGCTCGCTGCTGCGCCTTTTGGTAGGAGAGGGTATGGGTGCGGAATGTGTTTGTATGAGTGTTTGTTGTCAAAGGAGAGTAGCATGTCTGTCAGTGGCAGCTCAGCGGTCTCGATGGCGAGAAAGTCTGGCTCTGGTCGTGTGGTGACCATCTGCCATTTGCGTGACGATCGCTCTTCGCGCTCCTCCCAACAGACGTCACGGTCGACGAGAAAGTCGTACGCAGATCCGAAATCCTGCTGCATCTGGATCACCAGGTCGCGCGTGAGCCAGTGGCCGTTCTTCTGGCGAGGGGGCGGCCATGATCCGTAGGTGGAGCTATAGAAGTCGATGAGAAAGTCTCGGAATGCATTGAAACTGCGTTGATGAGTCGTCCCAGCCGGGTTCTTGGTCTTCGGCGGTGGGAATATCTCGTGCAACTCGAACGCGGCAAGACGCTCCTCGGCTTCGACGACGCGGAGTTTGAGCAGCGTAGAGGCGTTGTTCAGATTATACCGCGTAACGGTAGAGAGACGCTTGAACTCGGCAGATTCACATATCCTTGGTGTGAGCATGCCCGCGCAGTGAACGAAGGCTTCCATGTAGCCTGCCTGCCACCGCACACTGTCCTGCTCACTCCAGGCAAGCAGCCCGAGAGCCATTCGCCAATTGTTACGCACGTCATCCAAATGACGATCTGTGAGATAGTGTACAATGTACTGTACGCCCTTGTGCGACTGCGACCTGTCTAGCTCGTAAAATGTCTTGATGACGCTCTCCAGCTCGACAAGCATCTCAAAGAAGTCATGCCCGACCAAGGGTTTGTTGTACAGCAGGGCGATAAAGTTGCGCTGTGCGAGATGGTGGCGTCTTTTGGCTTGCGGGGTCTTCAAAAACGCCGGAGCTGGAAACCAAACCTCGTGCGTGACTTCGATTTCCTTTACGCTTCTCCCGGTAGACGATCCGCCATCACTCCCGATGGGGCTGTACGCCGGCTCGTTGAGTGACGGCAGTCCGTCGCGCAGGCCGCCCCTGACTGGTGATCGTGAGTAGCTCCGTGGAGTCCACATATTCGGATTACGCTGTGAAAAGTCATCCGACTGTAACGAATCTGTCCCTGCCGACAGAGTAGAGGAGATTGTCGTATGTCGCGATGCTACGGAACTGTAGCCAGCGCCTGGCGAGACTGGTGTTATCTGATCCTCATCCTTGTTGATCGCACTGTACTTTAGTAAATTGTTCAGCAGCGTGGATCGCGCCTTTTTCAGCCTGCGGGTGTGAACACGTAATGACGGCCTAGGGTTGTCGCCCATGGACTCCTCAGTGAAGAAGATGTAGCAGTCGCCGTTCTCCATCCACATATCCATGTCCTAGAAAAGGTGAGCATGGGGGCTGGCAGGTTGTGATATGAGGAACAATCATGATCACGTGGTGTACATACATTGTCAAGTCCCCGGTATGGCTGCGGCGTGATGCTGTTGCCATACCAGATTTGTGCGCCAGGCCATCTGCCATCTCCCCCGGTAGAGTCCCCTCGTCGTCGTGGAAGTTCTCTGGAGACGACTGATGGTGCTCTGTTGCTACTCGGCGGCGCCTTGTTGGGCACACCACCACCTCGACCTCGCGGAGCTGCCGTTTCCTTGCCCTTGGCGGCATACTTTTTGGTGCCGTCCGTCTTGTGACTACCATGTGATATCGCAGAGAAACCACTGGGACTGGAAGGTCTCGAACTCTGGATAGATACTCGAGAATTCTTTACGCCGCTGGTCGACGATTGCTTGACCGCAGCAGAATTCGTTCGTTTTGAGCCTTCGGAAGAGAGAGTCCAAGCGTCGAATGGTGATCTGATCTGGGTGTCCTTCTTCTCCTTCTTCACGAGTTCCTTGTCCAACACCTTGCGGCTCCTTGCACCCCGTGCGGCCATTTTCCAGAGTGTGCAATGCTAGGAGGACCCTGTCGAGATGTCTAAGTAGTCAATGACAGGACACTACTTAAGCAGCGAGAGAAAAAAAAAGTGGGTTGGGCGCCGGACGAGGGCTCTCCCAAAGGAGGGGGGACAATGATGTCGATATAATTTAGGGACAGGTATGGATGGCATGGACAACCAAAGTCCGACGGGGAGAAATGAAGGCGAGCAACAAGACTAGATATCTTAGTTGCAATAAATGAGGCATAGACTGCGGGACGTTCAGAGTCTTAGTCTGGCCGCGGGACCCTTAGACCGGACTAGCGCTCTGCAGAGCGCACGGAAGCAGAGCTAAGGCAGAGGTATCAATAAACCAGACGAGATGGGCACTCGGCAGAGAGATGCTACGAGATTACAGTTTGATAGGAGACCGATAGAACGGACCGGAGCTGTTGATGACGATGATGCGGGCAAAGGGCGTGGCAGTGGTTCATGTTCAGGTGGGGTTGACGTTGGACCTGGGGCGTGGAGCAAGCTTATGTTGCGAGCTGTGAGGAGTGAGGGAGTCTTGAATGAGAGGCAACAGAAGAACAATGATCAAGAGTCCAGTCGACTCGACTCGACGTCTTGACTCTCAACAAGAAAGATGAAGCGACAGACAGGCCCAGGAGAGATCCGTGGAACGTGTGAGGCCTGTGATTAAGACGGCAGCTAAGCCTGACAAGTATCGCCGGACTGGCGGGTCGCTGTACTAGGTCCTGTGTAGTGTAGTGTGGTGTGGTGCCTGATATTAGTGGGCTCCAGCTCGCAATCCGTGAACAGTGGACGATCAGGAATGATGAAGGGGGGGAAAGAGTCGTCGAAGGAGAGGAGGCACAAAAGGGGGCCGAGAGTGACAGAACGGGACAGCTGGGGAAGAGAAGTAATTAATATCTAGCTATGTCTACTACCTGGGCCCTTCTGCTGCTGTGTGCGATAACTCCAGCCGTATCGTTCAGCCCTCTCTCCGAGGGCTGGAATGCGTCCGGCCATTCTTGGCATGGATGCAGTAAGTGGCACACAAACACCTGCAACATGCACATGCACCACCCAACAGGGAACAGGCATGGGACAGACACAAGTGACAAGTTGCAAGCACAGAGAGATATATTTACTACAGCTACGATACATCAATCCAGACTGTCCTTGTAAGCCACAGCTAGTAGCCATAGCATATCCAAAACTCCTGCATCTGCATGCCGTTCTCGTCTATCTCGTCTATATTACCCATCTACCATACCCCTACCCACCACCAGTCTGAGACGCGAACCAGCAAGGATACTGCCCTATATCCCCTCCTATCCTAACCCTTCTCACCCCTCCTCCAATCCCGTCCTATCCCTCGTCTGAAAGCCCCCAAACAGCCGCAGTCGCAGTCGCAGTCGCAGTCACAGTGCCAGCAGGGCAGCAGGCAACAGGAGTAAGCAGCAGCAGCATCTTACACTTTCCGCCCGCCAGCCAGGCCCCGAGCCAGACCACCACCGAACCCAGCCAGAAAACAAGGAACTCACGACTTGCAACCCCGTATCCAAACCAGCGCACCTCGGAGGAATAGTGCTGTCTGCATACATTCAGTCCCGAGCCAAAGCCACAGTCCGCTCCTCCGTTCCTCAAGGCAGACCTTGATGATCGCCAACTCGACAGTATATCGCGTTCTACATTGAGCACTGTATACCCTGGTAGAGGACTAGTAGTAAACAGTGACAGTCGTAGTAGTGATTAACACTGCAGATCAAAAAGTACCCCAATCCTTCTATCGCGCTGCACGCAGGACTTCTGCGGGTCCGGCAAACTGCCAGCCAGCCTGTCCGTGGGGATCTTGGGGGGAGGGGAGGGTGGTCTGGGGACAACAAGGTCAGGGCACGGGGCAAGGGGCAAGGGGAGAGAATAAAGGGGGCGTTTTTCTAAAGGATCCACGACGGCGCGCGCTCGGCTGGGCGACCCCGGTCCTCCCCGCTTGACTGGTGTACCTAAGAATGCATTTATGTAGTTGATGCATTCATTTCGCTGTTTGCTGCAAACGCTCGCACGCGAACTAATGTATTAACTGAACCACCTGGCTTTGCGCCTGCAGTCGCCATGTTGATCTAGTGATGCACAGCGCTTATGGGATGGATCTAGGTTTCTGGTTAATTAGCTGCTCCCCCTTTGCCGAGTTATATGTCTGGTTGCTGGCCTCTAGGTACACATCTGTGTCTTCGTCAGGAGCATTCACCGCAATCGTAGGCCTACTACTGCTGCCCAAACTTGTGCATCAAGGTAGAGTGAATCATGTCTATAAGCGGAGATGTGAAAAGCCCCACCATCGAGGATCTCATATCCAGAGATCTGACACGTTTCCCACAACTCATCATATGCAAAATCCGCATCTTTGGAATCTTGGCATGTGACTCTGTCTGGAAAGGATATAACCACATGTGCTAATATACCCCATTCATTACGCCTCAGGCGCGCGCCGCCGCTCACTAACCGCTCCCCACCGCCCGGCAACTCTGTTTGTGAATCTGTGATCTTTCTCCTTTCCCCTTGTCGATCTTGCTGATCTCCCGCTTTTCTGCTCTCTGATCAGGATCAAGATCATCGAAATTGATTCTTTTGCTCGGCGCCGGCACTAACTCCTTTATACATCCATCCTCTTCCCATCATCTCGGGAAGCCTATTATTCAGGAATCGGATGCTCATTATTGCTTCCAATAGCTTCTTTCCCTTCGCTGATCAACCACGCGTACGGCGTGCGGTGTGCCCGCCTGATTTCTCATCTCGCATCATTCTATGGTTCCCAATGCGCCATTACGACTTCTCTTTCCGTTAGTGCTCCACCTCCTTTCACGTCTTTCCAAGCTTTCGTTTCTTGTATGCCGACAGTACCTCTGGAGCGGGGCTGGCGTTCTCCTTGTCAACTTCCTTGATTTCGCCAATTCTGCCAATCTCGCTTTCTATCGGCAATCTAAGTGCGAGAAATCGCTCCTCGGCCCGCTCCATCCTATCAAATACATCTTCCATGTACTTTTGCACCTCCGAGGGCGCTCGTACTGCACGCATAAGACACTCTAGACTATTCGCATTGTGCGAGTACAAGTACCCCGTCACTGGCTGGTAGAAACGTGGACTACTGTCCTTTTCGGCTTCTGCAGGTGTCTTCACCATTGCTGTAGACGTCTGATCTGGCGTGTTCGACGATGCCTGCCCTTCAGCTGGCTTCGCCTCTAACTTTGGCTCTGGCTTTGGCTCCTCAGGAGGCTTGATGACCAGGAATGAAAACCGCACCTGTTGTCCACCAGGAAAATACTCTAGAATGCTGTTCTCAGGAAATATAAGACGATCACCAGGCCCCTCTATGAATTCAAAGTAGATCCTACGAAGAGGCGGTTTTGGAGGTGGAGGAGGCGGAGCATAAGGTGAGTGTAGTGGTGGTGCTTGATTGTATTGTGGATGGGTTGGCATTGGCGGTGCTTGACCGTATTGTGGATGGCTTTGTATTGGCGGCGCAGCGGCTGCAGTGGGATGTTGCGGCATAGCTTGTGATGAATTTTGACCGCTAACTGCAGGTGCCATCGGCGGCGCGCCTACTGGTGGTGTTGGTGTCGGATGAGCGCCAGCTGTGTTGCTACGAGCATCATTATTCATGATGGGAGCAGGAGAAGGTAGCGCAGACGCAGGAGCTGCAACAGATGGTCCTGGATTTGCTACCTGTGCTTGCACATTGGAAGTCGTTTGAGACCCCGTCGGCTGACCTTGCTGCTGTGCTATCGCTGGGCTTGGTGCAGTTTGTAGTTGAGATTGAGGCTGCGGTATCGATAGCGCTGGTGCAGCCTGTGGTTGGGATTGAGGCTGCGGTAAAGCTTGAGTAGGTGTCTGTTGTTGATTGTGAAAAGCTTGTGATTGCGTGTGAGGAGGTGCAGCTGATGCTGTCTGACCGGCAACAGGAGCCACAGGAGCCATAGGAGCCACAGGAGCAGGAGCAGGAGCAGGAGCAGGAGCAGGAGCAGGAGCAGGAGTAGGAATAGGAACAGGAACAGGAGCCGCAGCAGCAGCGGCCTTCCTCGCCTCAATCATTGCCGTCAACTCGCTGATGTGACCCTGGAAGTATTCGAGCTGGGCCGGAGTCGCTTTGCCAGCCGCAACAACCTTCATGACAGCCTTGAGCTTCATGTCCGTCCCTGCTCTTCGGGCCAGCTCGTGAATGACCGGGTCCGGCGCACCTGGAGCTGCTGGTGGTGGTGCACGATTACCCTGTGTCGAGGGTCCCGGAGCCTTTTGTTGGCTCATTTGCGAGTCCAACGGAGCTTTTGGTGGTTGCTTTGGCTGGTGGGTGTACTTTGGGGTAGAAGCTTGAGGAGCTTGGTGGTAAGTAGGAGGTCCCTGTCCGCTGTTGTATACAGGCGGCGAGGCCTGATACGGCGCATAGTTCTTGGCAGCTGTGTTGTGGTACGTTTGGTGGATTGGTTTGTTCGGAGTGCCCCATTGTTGTTGTTGCTGGCGATGTGTATTGCTTACTGGTGGCTCCTTGGTCATATATAGAGCCACTCGAAAGACGTGTGGTTCGATCGTCATTTCGCATTCTCCAATTCGTACCATGTTCTTGAGGAGTTGTTTGTCTTTTGCCATCTGCTCCTTGTCCTCAGCTGTCCTGTCCTTGACCTTCTTAGGTATCGTTTTCGTGAAATATTTGGTGAAGTGTGCTCCGCTGACCCATGAGTCTCTCGAGCGCTTTATCGAGGCAGCCAAAACTCCGCTATATAGCATTTAGTTTTCGAATTCGCCTAGACATATTTCAGGCGCTTACCTCTGAGCAATGGTCTGATAGTAGTCTCCATTTTCTTTGAAGGACTGTAGCTCTTTCAACGTAGGCAATGGCTCTCCATCCGTAATCTTCGCAGGTAGCAGCTCAACAGCCTCTTCAACAACGCCATCATCCTGAACGACCTCAGGTTCTACTACAATACTATTTCTTGGCCTTCCGATGCCTCTCTTTCCAGACTTCTTCGCAGACTTGCTCTTTCCTTCTACCGGAGTCCTTGTACCTGGTGTTGCTAATGAACGCTTTCGAGGATTGGGTGTATCGGTGGAGCTCGCATCATTGATGGGCGTAGACAGCTCTGGCTTGCTTTTTCTAGCCGATCGGCGCGTTTGTCGGGGTGTCTCAGACATCTTGTGAACAGGCAGTCAAGACCTGACTGATATCGCAGTACACGATGCGATGGCAGACGATGCGGCGGAGTTCGGGGGTGACGTTGCGGAGGTTTCGTGGCTTGCGCGGGAAGGATTATGGGCTCATGGCCACGCGTGGAAAGGGTTCATGTATGCCCTGAACGAGTTGGAATTTAACCCCAAGCAATATACCCGTATTCTGCAGCCTGCTCTGGTGTCTGAATGAATGGCGTTGCCTTGTGAATTGGCAGTGTACTTGCGTCGTACTCACCTCATTGCGCCGAAGTAACGCCGCGTTGGCAGATTGGTATATAAGACAATCGACGACAGTCGACAACACTCATTCACATGAAAAAGTCGGGGCTCAGCAATCAACCCATTTGCATTCTGTACACATCTCTTGTAAGTAATCCTTCTCATCTCGCCCTGTTCCCTGCTCTTATCCAGCATGTCGAAAGAGAATTGCCGAGGCATGGTGTATATCTTGAAACTCACATCCATCTGTCTACAATGACTAAGCAAAACATCATTCTGGCGGACTTCGTGCGATCTTGTCTATGCATAGTCCTTTTCTTCTATAATTCCTAACCCCGTCGAATAGAATCGTCATTGCGGACCTCCTGAACAGCGATGGTCTCACGACTAGTAGTCAAAGCCTACTGGACCTTTGCCGCACTGGGAGGCATATATGCTATTATATTAGGCCTCCTAACTCAACCCCTATTACAAAGACAGTAAATCACCCCCGGAAACTCAATCTGAGCATGTACTAACATCTCTCAGTGCACTATACGCCCACAAGATCCACACAGGAACATGGTGGAATAACATCTCAGAACCCGAAACGTTCGGCTTCGCAAGCAAGTGACCCCCTAACAACAAACTTATCAACAACCAACCACTAACCTCCAAACTAGAAAACCAAGTAACCCCATTCTACCTCCCCACCCCGGACGGCGAACGTCTCTACTGCTGGCACATCCTCCCCCTCAGCATCTACGCCCAACACCAAGACACCATCACCACCCAACCCGCCGGCCCGGTCGCCGACTTCACCACCACCACCGCCCACGCCCTCCTCCGCGCCGACCCAACCTCCCGCATCGTCATCAACTTCCACGGCAACGCCGGCCACCTCGCGCAGGGCCACCGCACCCAAACCTACGCCTCCATCACCGCCCTGCCCGCCGCCCACCTCCTCACCTGCGACTACCGCGGCTTCGGCCTCAGCTCCGGCTCCCCCTCCGAGCAAGGCCTCATCACCGACGCCCTCACCCTCACCTCCTTCGTCCTCCACACCCTCAACCACCCGCCCGCCCGCACCCTCATCCTCGGCCAATCCCTCGGCACCGCCGTCGCATCCGCTACATCCCTCTTCTACCTCGACCCCCACTCCCCACTCCTCCCCGCCTCCCTCTCAAACACCACCACATCACCACCACCAACCCCCATATCATTCGCATCCACAATCCTCGTCGCCCCCTTCCCCTCCCTCCCCGCCCTCCTCCTCAAATACCGCATCGCAGGCCTCATCCCCGTCCTCGGGCCCCTAAAAGGCTACCCGAAACTCCTCGCCTACATGACCGCCCGCATCATCGACCCCTGGCCCACGCTCCCCCGCTGGCAAGCAGCCTTCGCCACCGCACGCGCCCTCAACGTCCCGCTAAACCTGCACATCTTGCACGCGCGCAACGACGCGGATATCCCGTTTGCACAGGGCGAGGCGCTGTTCGAGGGTGTATCTGCGGTGATGCGGGATGGGGTTGGTAGTGGAGAGCAGAGTGTGCTTCGGGAGATTCATGAGCGGCGGTCGGAGGTTGGGGATGCGGTGAGGCGGGGCGCGTGGGCGTATCGGAGGTGCGTGGATGGGGAAGGGGTGCGGGTGGGGGATGATGGGATGGCGAAGGTGACGGCGCGCAGACGGGTTGAGTTGGAGATTACGCGGTGGGGCGGACATAATCGGATTGTTGCGGGGGCGCAGGTTGCGCTTGCTGTGCGGCGGGCGTTTGAGGAGGCGGCGTGAGCTTGAATATGAAAGAGGGAGGGAGAGGGACAGAGAGAGAGAGAGAGGGAGAGAGAGAGAGAGGGAGAGAGAGAGAGAGAGAGAGAGGCAGGTGGATAGAGGGTAGATTCCATAGAGGACTCAGTCACTCAGAGATAGAGGAGCAGTCGGAGTCAGGGGCGTTTTCCGCAGGATTTGTACATTATAATACAGTAGTAGTAGTGTAGTAGTGATGAGACCATCCGTCTATGTGAAGACCCGGGGCGGCATATCATGACGACCGCAATGAACCCCCCTTTTGGCCCCAAACCCCCTTTCCCTCTAAATGCAGTCTTGACAAACCTTCACATATCATACAGACATACAATACAGCAGAGCACATCTCTAGATACCCACCGGCTCAACCGCATGCGACGGCGTCACCAATCTCATCTCTTCTTTTCAAATATACATCCACACACACACCTCACTTATGCCGATCCGCCTGCTCCTTCTGATACTTCGCAATCAACTCCCTCTGCAGCTGCACCGGCGCAGGCGCATAATGGCTAAACTCCATGCTAAACTCGCCCTTGCCCTGCGTCGCGGCACGCAGCTGCGAGCTGAAGCCAAACATGCTATTCAGACTGCAATCGGCCTGCAGCACAAAATCATCCGTGCCAATCTCCGTGTCGCTGATGGTGCCGTTGCGCTTGTTGAGCAGGGTCAGGATGTTACCCTGGAACTCGTTGGGCGCGGTGATGGTGGTCTTCATGACGGGCTCGAGGATCTGGGGCGAGCACTCCTTGACCGCCTTGCGGAAGGCTTGCTGCGTTGCTTGGTAGAAGGAGTAGTCGGACGAGTCTGTCATGTGGGTTACGCCGTCGGTGATGTGCATGCTGGCGCCCAGGACCTTGTGCCCGATCAGTGGGCCCTTCTCACATATCGCGTAGAAGCCCTTCTCGCAGGACGTGAGGTATTTCTCGGGCACGGTTCCGCCGGTGACTGTATGCTTGAACTTGTTCGTCGTAATGTCACCGGTTGGTTCCAAGTGGCCCATAACACGAGCAAAGTCACCTGGACCACCCGTCTGTTTCTTGAGTAGGTGATCGAAGTCAGTGCTGCCTTCAATGGTCTCGCGGTAGGCAACGCGGGGTTGTCCAGTGACTACGTCGACTTTGTATTCACGTTTCATACGTTCAATATAAATTTCCAAGTGCAGCTCGCCCATACCAGAAATGATGGTCTCCTGAGACTCGGGGTCTAGAGTGACACGGAATGTGGGATCTTCACGCTGGAATCGGGACATGGCTTTTTGGAAGTTGTTATAAGATGCCGACGTCTTGGGCGCAATGGACAGAGAGATGACCGCTTCCGGTACGAACATGGACGTCTGAACAACATAAGCTTGATAGACAACAAACCTGACGTTGACTTACCATTGTATATTCAAGCTTACCATCCGTGAAAGTATCTCCTGATGCGCATTCCACGCCAAACACAGCGCAAATCTCTCCGGCTCCAATTTCCTGTACATCTTCCATCTCATTCGAGTGCATACGCACTATTCTAGGAATCTTGACCTTCTTATCTGACCTTGCATTGAACACAGTCATCCCTCTTCTAAGCGTACCCTGGTACACTCGAATGTATGTTAATTGACCAAAGTTGCTCTCTTCCAGCTTGAAAGCCAAACCAACGAACGGTAGCGAGTTGTACGATACGAGCTTGACCGACGTTTCCTTTCTTCTGCGGTCTAGAGCAAGATTCTCGACTTCCGAGGGATTGGGCAAGTAGTCGACGACTCCGTCCAGCATCGGCTGCACCGCTTTGTCAGCCAGCGCGCTTCCCATGAAGACTGGCGAGAATTTGAGGCTAATAGTAGCCCTACGAATGGCCGCCTTGATCTGGTCTTCCGTGGGCTCTTCCTCATTCAGGAAGAGCTCTGCGATTTCGTCGTCAGCATCCGCAAGCTTCTCGATAAGCAATTGACGCTTCTCATTTGCAAGCTCGACTAGATCAGCCGGGATCTCGTCGGTTTCTCTCACGATTATACCCTTCTCGCCCTCGCTATAGATTGCCTTCATCCGAATTAGGTCCACGACTCCGATGAAGCCGTCTTCGCTTCCAATCGGTATCTGTACAGCCGCAGCATTAATCTTCAGTTTGTAATTAATCTGCTCGATTGGCTTCCACGGGTTTGCGCCCATTCTGTCCATCTTGTTGATGAATGTTATCCTTGGGACGTTATATCGCTTCATTTGCCTGTCCACTGTGATCGTCTGACTCTGGACTCCGGATACAGCACACAGAATCATGACGGCACCGTCCAGGACTCTTAATGCTCGTTCGACCTCGATCGTAAAGTCTACGTGGCCGGGTGTATCGATCAAGTTGATGTGGTATTTCTGGTCCACGCCATCCTTGTCTTTCTTCACCCAGTCACAGAATGTCGCCGCAGACTGAATCGTGATACCCTTTTCTCTTTCCAGGTCCATAGAGTCCATCTTTGCGCCTACCGAGTCTCGCCCTCGAACCTCATGTATAGCCTTTATGCGGCCGGTATAGAATAAGACGCGCTCGGTGGCAGTCGTTTTGCCAGAGTCAATGTGCGCCTAGAAATTGAAATCAGAAGCTGCGGGCTGGAACCGATGGAGTCTAAGCGTATACATACTGCAATACCGATATTTCGGATGCGAGACAACCGTTCGGCCTCCACTGGATCTAAGTTCTCTATGATTGTCTCCTGAGCCAGTGTGCCCGGCGTTGTCTTTGCTTGCTCCAGCCTGTGCGACTGTCAGGACCATGAGTTGTTATATGGTCTATAGTAATCACTCACACTGCAGCAGCAGCACCAGACTGATACCTCCGGGGTTGCTGCCATGGTAATGAGGCGGATGTGCTGCGCGTGGCACCCGACAAGATCGTAGGGGAGTATCGCGATGCACCGGCGACGCGGCTGCAAACGCTGAAGGAGCGCAAAGCAGTCGCCTGTGCCCTGACGATACTACTCGGACGCAGGATCATAATTCGATTGTGGGAGAGGTGTAGGGCTGGTTGGGAAGAGATAATCCAATTGAACTTCTTTGCAAAAAATACCTGTCTAGAGCTAGCCATCCATTGCTGTATTTGGTCTAGTGTGAAAAGCAACCATCCCGTCCCTTGGTCCCTTAAGGCAAAAAGAAACCTTGTCACATTAATTATCTCCGACACGACCATAAACAACAGAAATCCAATGTCTAACCAGCACAAGATAACCAAAGGGCCATTAAAACCAGTCCTGAGGACTCCGGCCACAACTGCTTCAAGCGCTCGTGGCGATCTTACGTTCATCCTACCAGCAGAACAGCCAAAGCACAATGGTGCGTGCTCTTTTGCGAGATCTATATCAATAATACACAATTTTCTGAATCATCTCAGCAGTGATCACTTTCAATTCCACTCGCTTCCAATCACCTTTTCTGTATCCAGCGAGTTCCGAAACGAAGTTGGGAAAGCACACGTATACAGCAGGTCTGCGAAGTCGAATTAGGGGGGTTGAGGACGCACTTTAGTTTATACGAGAATCATGTGTATGTTCGATGGCTTCCATTATTTATATCTGTATCTGTGAAACGGCTGATAAGCGTGATTTCTGACAGCTGCGACGTTGTATTTCCAATGCGTGAGAGACACAGAAGACAAAACGCCAGACAATGCAAAGATATACTGATGTCTTCCTGGCAAGTATATAGGTACGCTAATTGAAAGAGGTAGCGCTCTGCTTGTAGAGAGTATGAACAGCAAGCAACAAGGAATTACAAGAAGCTTGAAGTAGTGGTATCAGGGAGCTACAAACCTCCAAACAGCCAATCAAAAAACATTAGCAATATAAAATTCCATGAGACGTCCTGAAGGCTCATCAAGCCATGAAAGCCTCTCGCCATCTAGTCCGCATCCGGCGTGGCTATGCCCGTCATATTCTCGCCTGTAGGGCTAGGCGGGCTAACGATTGTTGTCGGCGTATTTAACTTTCCTTCTTCTTCATCATCATCATGAGCACCGTCACCAGTAGTCTCAATATTAATCTCGCTCTCGCCTTCTTCAGGAATCGACGGGCTCAGCGGGTTTCTAGGTTCGCCACCACTTGGATTCTGCGCAGCCCTCCTTCTTGCTCTTCGTCTTGACCTTTCATCATCTGCGCTTTCTCGTCTCCGCCGCACGCGAATTGAGTCATCTCCACCAGGCGTATCATCTCCGCGCAGACCTTGTAAGAGACTTGCGGCACGGTCCGCAACGTCTTCTTCCTTGACCTCTGGGTCCGGGCTTGTTGTGCCATTATTCTCATCACCTTCACTTCGGGGGCTGACCATGCCATTCTCTTTCTCGTATGTAGTAGGCAGTTCAGGCATCTTCTGTCCACTTGCAACACGAACTTCGTGGCGATCCTTGAGTCTTGCTCGGCGGCGACGATCGCGCTGGTCGCGCACCTGGGGTGCTGCAGCACGAAGCTTCTCAAGAAGGCTGTCCATCGCACCAGTGGATGCAGGCGATACCGGGCCATCAGGGCCGATGTCGCCGGCCGTACCCACTGCGAGCTGATTCTTACGGCGCATCGAGGCTTCATTGCGACGTTTGAGGTCTTCAATTGCCATGTTCTTTTCTTTGGATTTCTTCCATTCACTGACGAAGATAGCAAGCTTCGAGAAAAAGTCTCTACGAGCGTTTTCGTCGAGTGGGTCTTCACCGTAGAAAGCCATAATACTCTCGTATTCGCGGCTCATCTCTTCGAGGTGGACTTGCATCTGCTCAGCTTTGCGCCTGGCATCCTTCATAGACCGCTGGCATACGATATTGACACGATCTTCAGGATGAAACTTCTTGGGATCGCTCAGGTTACCAGAGTCCAAGGAACCCTGGACGTTCTTGATGTTTTCAATGTATCTCTTTGCATCGAGTTGGAGCTGATCAACATTGATTTTCTTTGCGGCAACAACGCCGGCAATCTCCTCCGTAAAGTCTTCCCATCCAGGATACTGCGTCCGCACGACTTGCTCCACTACATCTGCAAACGTTCGTTCGTTGTTATGGTCTTTGACCATACCAAGCCGTGACAATGAGCTCAATTTGAAACCAGACGCTTGTTTGTTTGCGTCGTTCATGAAATTACCGATATCGAGGATGAGTCCAAATACGCTAAGAAGCGAACTGGAGTCTCGAAGAGACGCTGAAACTTTTGATACTTCGTCTAGCTTTTTGTATATCTCATCATATTCAGGCTCAAAGCTCCTGGTCAATGCAAGAGCTCGTATACGGGATTTCCAGTAGTGGTGAAGTTCGAATGAAGTGAAGAGGTATATTTGATCTTCGCGTGTCAGCTCCTGAGGATCCTGTTCAGGGGGTGTATTGGCGGCATTCGGTCCCGTCCAATCGCGGCTGTAAGGAGCAAGAAGTTTTACTGTGTTCTCCGGGATGTTGCAAAGATCCGGCTTGCCAAGGAATTCCATGACAACGTCGTTGTCCAGCACTTCGCGATCACAATGGATGATCATACGTACAATCTCGTCGACAGATTTGCCCGATAGCTTTGCTAGAGCAACATCTACAAACAGACAGACATGTCAGCAAAGACGTGATGAGGAATATATAGGTAAGAACTTACGATATGCTTTGCGAAGGTCGGCCGAGATGAGCGATTTTTTGTCGTCCTTTTTACCTGATGCCTTTCCAATCGCCTTGATCTCCTTGGCTAAAAACAGCTTCTCGACCTCGTCCAAAACACCCTTACGAGACAGTTCGATGTATCTCTCTTCTTTGGCTTCATGCGTGGGAGCATGATTTGTCCAGAGTGTGTCCTGAACAGTGTCGACCTTCTCCCAGTGTAGCGCCTTGAGTTTCTTCTTCGGCCTGGCAACTCCATGACCGACTGTTGGAGATAGAATCGCGTTATGCTTGGGTAAAAAGCCACCTATACGCATGCCTGGTAGGGGAGGGGCACCAGGAGTTGGAGGAGGTAAAGGAGGTGGAGGAGGTCCCATTCCCATTCCCATACCCGGCATCGGAGGTGGTGGAGGGGGTGGAGGACCAGCACCATCGTGGAATCCTGGCATAGGAGGCGGAGGGGGCGGCGGAGGTCCACTTCCAAACCCAGGCATCGGAGGAGGGGGCGGTGGAGGAGCCCCGTTTGTGAAACCAGGCATAGGAGGCGGGGGCGGAGGAGGTGGGCCAGTCTCAAAGCCTGGTATCATGCCAGGCATTGGGGGAGGAGGTGGTGCTGGTGGTCCGTCGAATTCGTTCGAGCCATCCGCTGGAGTCTTGAGAGGTTCAGAGTCAATGCTGGGTTGCGAAGGACCAGTTGTGATACCTTCGTCCTCAGCTTCGTCGTCACTAGCTTCGTAGCGCTTGACTTTCGATGCAATCTCGCCCAGAAGTCCGGTGGCTTGCTGAGCGTTCATCTTCGGACGCTTCATTTCGACTATTCTGGGCTTTTCGTACACCACGTCGTCTTCATCTTCCTCAGTGACAGGCATTTCGGTCAGTGTTTCAGCACTGCTTGGAACAGGTTTCCTATGGGGTCTTCCAGCACTGCTCTGTCCTCTATTGACCTTACCCAGGTAGCCAGCATCCATATGCCCACTAAGATCTGGTTGGCCGCCCATTTCACCCTCCATCTGTTCGCGTAGTTCCCGGAGCTTGTCTGATGGGCTGAAATTTTGCAAGATACGACCACCTTCAAGTGTAGCTTGCGTTTTAGCCCGCTGCAGCTGGATCTCGAGTCGCTCCATAAGCCTTTCCCGGTCAAGGATACCACGCATCTGGGCTGGATCTGTAGATATAGTTTCTTTGCCGCCCTTCTGAGCAGCTGATGCTGCAACATCTTGAGCATCGCGAAGCATGAGATAAAGTTCTCGGGTTTCTAGCTCGTTTCGCTGGAGGTCTTGAGCACGGAGTCTTCGCACGTCAGCGAGCTCAGCTTTCATCGCTTCTGCTTGGCGACCTCGGAGCTCTATGATGGCAGCCTGTTCGTCAATTTGCTTCTGCAGTTTCGCAACAACACCATCTGCACCTAGCTCCAGTTGTGCTTTGTATTCATCACGCTCCGCAATCGCGGCGTCTGCTATTTGTCGTGCCTCTAGGGCTTCGTCCCGGACTTGTCGTGCCTCTGAGTCGGTGTAGAGTTTATCAAGAAGATTTTGCACAGTGAAATTGAGACTTTGCTTCAGGTCCATGTCCGGGAGCCTCCTGTCCATAGCGACATAGCTGAGCATTGAGTCTACGAGCTGGAACATCCTTAGTCGATCCTCACCCTCGTTGTCCCGGATAAGTAGAAGATGCTGCATGGCTGAGACAAAGTAGTCTTGTGCTCTACTGTTCTGTATCTTGCTCATGATGGCATCTGTGATCTGCATGGGGTCATTCAAGTCCTTGACTGCTCCCTCGATGCTGTCGACCATGCTGCTGTTCTCTTTCTCAAGTACATCTTCATAGTCAACACCTTCGTTGTCGTAGTAGCGTGCGATTTGCTTGTCGATTACATCGTACTGGAAATCGGCCATCTTCTGGAATATACGCTTTATGCCACATGCCGTAAATTGAGCGCGAATATGCATTCGCAGCTGCACATCTGCCGGCGCATCGACCAACATATTAATGAGCATCAGAGATGCTACGGCATATTCCATAAGAAGATTCTCCATGCCAATGCCCCCACTACGAACCTCATCGCTCGCACCTACAAGGCTACCCATCTTTCCCCTGCCATCTACTGTGACTTCGACGATGCGCATCCAGGAGTCGAATCTGCCATTTTCGTTTTGTTGCGATTTCAGGAAGTCCAATGCTTGCAACACCTTTTCATGCCCATCTCCTTCGCCCCAATGGCACAGAAATGTTACGACCTCGCTGACAAGTTTGCGAGTATTTAGACGGGGAGATGTAAGAGATCCTGCAAGAGCCATCACAATGCCGACATGGGCCAGGGCGTTATCAGCACCATACTTGTTGTTCATGAGCGCCTTCAGACACTTCACGATATCATATTCTCGGTCCAAGTCCTTTTCGGTAGAATTTCCAGATGGAGGCGCGGGCCCCGTTGCTTGTTTGCGATTAATTTTTCCCAGTACATTGGTCAGAGCGACTTGACCTTGTGCTTCTACAAATGATTTGACCCAGGCAATTGGTTGTGTGCGCAGGCTGACACTTAGACTTTGAAGCTGCTTCGCAGTGATTGAATTGTCCATGAGCTTCCGCACATACCATTCTGGACTACCCTCCTCGTCAGCTCTGCCGAGGATTCCGAGCGACTCTTGACCGCCGATAGTGAGTCGTGCATGTTGCTTTTTCTTTTGGTCGGTTTGGTATTCAGAAAGCTTGTCCTGATATACAAGTGTCCATTTCTTTGAGACAGGATATGCCTCCATTTGCCTTTTTGCTGCGTCAGGTAACATCTTCCAACCGCGTTTGACCATAAGTGCCATGAACTCTTGTTCTATTATACGTGCGTCGCTAGGTTTATCGAGATTGAAGCCCTCGGGAGAGATTGGTTGGGTGGAGGAATTACTTGAATGGTGTCCGAAACCATGCCGATGATGCGAGTCGCGATTCGAGCCGATCGTAGGTAGAAGGGTGGACTGATCAACACCAAGTGAGGAATAAGTTGAATGTGAAGGGGTGAGCAAAGAAGTCATGCTTGATCCTCTGTACGCTGAGCTATTCGAATATATGCTTGCTTGGTCGGATGCTGCTCGTGTATTGTTAGAGGAGTCTGAACCAGCATATGAAGGGTTATACGAGCCCGTTGCTGTGCTCGCCCTGGCATTACCGCCCCATTGCTGCACTGAGACCCCCCGATCACCAGGTTGACTTGATGCCATCGATGTACCTGTGGTATGGGGTGGCGGTCGTGGACCAGGTACGCTGGTATATCCGTTGGATTGTGGTACGGGAGTGAATGCTGGGTACTGATGAAAGTCGCCGCCAGCTTTGGCCAAATGATGCGGTTGCGGTTCGCGGGAGCGGACAGTCCGTGGGTCATTGCTCTCCTGAGGAAGGTATTCCACGGGTATTGGCGAACGCGCATCAGCTGTCCTGTCGTATGGAATTGCAGTTATTACACCAGCTTGCATGTTGATGCCCTGACTATCGTGACCACTTGAAGACGGACGATCTATTGAGGCCACAGATGTCCTATGTGAGTGGCGAGAGGATTGTGAATTTGTTATGCTTGGCGCTATACTCGAGGTCTCGGCGCGGCTATCGTGAGATCGATCCTTGTGAAGTCTTTTCCCGAAAAACGATCTACCGCCGGAAGACTGCCGCGACTTTTCATCTTGTGGAGTTGAAGACGGCATCATGGGAGGTTCCGAAATATATAGCAGTTGATATCCGGCAAGATGCACGCGCCTCGGAAACCACCTCTTGTGCGCCACAGACCAAGCGCTGCAATTTCAGAAAGAATGGCGCTGGACAAGAACGCGGCGAAGCGTTTGAAGCCGCGTGTGTGGACTATTCTCCGGACTGTCGCGAGTATGAGGGGGCGTTATGTAGTGAGAGGGGGCAGCTACGGAGGAGAAATGTATGCCGCTGTAGGTCGTCCGTAGGGGTAGGGAGCGGTGCAGGACGTATAGGAAAGGCGACGCGGAGCGAGGATTGCGAACGCATCAGTGTAGTCTGCTCATGGCCCAGGTCGTGTGAAGTGAGCGAGAATGCGTTCAAGGTAATTATTACGTTGTCGACGAAGAGAGCATTGGGGCATTGACTTCCTCAGTTAGACCCTGGCCTAGCCTAGTAATCGTGTTTCAGGGGGCGCTCACGTGCTACCGCGCGGAAGTGGAAACAGCGATCTCTTCGAACGTCTTGATATTCTGAGACCACTCACTCTCCTACGCTTGCGTTTAGTCTATAAGCACATTTTTAATCCCCGGATAATCAATATCGAGTCCCCGGGAGAAGCGTGTGGATACGCTTCCAAACCTCGTATCGGTGAGACTTGCCAGCACAGAGGCGAGGCCGTCCTTCATCATCTGGCCAATTCACATTCACTGAGACGTCGCGTCTGTTTGTCCTGTTTTTGCCACATCGCACCAAGCATCGCACCCTCCGACCTTCAAAAAATCACGGCGACGGAGATATGACGGCGTTTGGGAGCTTTCTCAAGGTGTGCATTACGTCCACTACTGTGTTATTTTCTTGGTTTAGAAAAAGAAAACCTGACATGCTTAGGCTATCCTGGCACCCGCGCTCATTGCGCTTGTAGCTTATATACTCCTCAGCTATTTTGTATTACCATTCATTCGGCGACACCGTCAGCGTTACAACCAGTACTTGCCTGTCAACGGCGGCCTCTCCACCATCTCCAACACAGCGCTCACAGTCAGACAACGTGTTGGTGATGCATTGATCACTTTCTTCCTCCCGTCATACGGGTTGCGTCGAGTGATAGACGGCTCAAGAGACCCAAGAGGGAGCGAAGATGTGATGTTCGATGACGAAGAAGGCGAGGATATGGTTGGGTTTGACATAGACGAGCGACGGCGAGAGGCCCTTGAGCGAAGAAGAAGTAATGTTGGGGAAGAAGATCTAAGACTGAGCCGTGATCTAGAGGAGGGATTCAAGGATGACAGCGACGATGAAACGACTGGGAGCAGAACAGAGCGATGACAAACTTGTCCGCCCAAATTTCGCATCGTTACTTATACATTCACATGCAGGCTTGGACTTGAACTGTGAACCTTTCGTATGGTTATGAACGCCCAGATGAGTCGCTAAGAATGCTTCCGTTCTGGCGATTGACCGACCCGAACATATGATCAACCAACATTTTTCCGTTCCAACGGACCAATTGAGATATCTACTTTCTCTGTCCATATGCCTTCGTAGCATAGTCACCAGCGTGTACAATCAGATCCTCAGGCCTGTAATCGAGACGGCCCGAGAAATAAGAATCGAGGATAGCTTTGGTGCCGGCAGCGTAACGCTAAGAAAAAGGTTAGCCCGTTCTTCGATATTTCAGAATGACAATCACGCGAGCACTTACCTTCTGAGCGTCAATGGAAGTACCAGACATGTGGGGAACCATGGCGTTACCGCCACCCCATGCATTCTGTGCGTATCGAAGAGGGTGGTCCTTGGGTGCCGGTTGCGGGAACCAAACATCACCTCCGTAGCCACGAAGTTGACCATTCTTGAGAGCCTCGGCAACATCCTCCTTGACAACGATGGCACCACGAGCAGTGTTCACCAGCCATGAGCCTAGCAGGATTAGTAACCTGGTGTCTGCGATTATGACATGTTTACGTACCCTTCTTCATCTTGGAAAGAAGTTCCTTGTTAAAGAGACCACGAGTCTTCTCGTGGAGGGGACAGTTGATGGTAACTACATCACACTGACCCAGCATCTCCTCGAGAGTCTCGACACGCCTGCAGCCAATTTCCTTCTCCTTCTCAGGAGATAGGGCCTGGTAGTCGAAGTATAAGAGCTCCTTACAGTCGAAGGGCTTCAATCTGCGCAGGACACGCTCACCGATACGGCCTACAGCCACGGTACCAACGACCTTACCCTCGAGATCATACTCGTTCTTTGCAACTTCGGCGACGTTCCAGTCACCACGGGCGACCTGTTCGTGAGCGGGAACGAAATTGCGGACGAGGGTCAGAATGGTCATGACGACATGTTCAGCGACTGAGACGACGTTGGAGCCAGTCACCTCAGCGACAGTGATGTTGTGTTTGTTGGCTGCGTTGAGATCGACGTGATCAGATCCAATACCGGCAGTGACAGCGAGCTTGAGTTTCTTTGCCTTGGCAAGACGTTCCTCGGTCAGATAGCCAGGGTGGAAGCTACAGGAAGAATACAATCAGTATGGCGCCAAAGGTCAAGGCGGACGTGCTTGAAAGTTGGACACTCACGGAGTCGTGATGATGACCTCTGCATCAACCAATTCTTTGTCGAATGTGGAGTTCTCGCCCTCCTTGTCGGACGTAGTCACGAGAGTGTGACCTTGCTCTTCAATCCACTTTCGAATGCCGAGCTCGTTCTCTGTGGTTCCGAGCAATTGAGGCTCCTGTTCGGCATGGACACCGCCCTGGGAAAACGTCAATTAGGGACAGTTCGAGGTTGTCACGCAGGGTTCACTCACGTCATAGAGAACCAACAAAACTTTACCCTGCATTTGCGAGGTAGCTGTTAGCGTTCTGATACCAGTACAGTTGGGATGTGCCCGGAAGGTAGGGGTAGCATTGTATCGTGAGACAACCCGGACGAAGCTGGGCACGGAGGTTGGGCGTGCGAGGCGGGACAAGGACTGAGCAAATACCATTGTGTATGAAGAAGTGAGAGTGTAACGGAGACGTGATCAGGAGGCGGAAGGTAGCTGGTTATAAAAGGTCAGCTATGCCAGAGCTCCAGGGTAGCCAGCTAGACGAATTGATGGTGAGAGGGGGAAGAGGCGGCAAGGACAAGGGCAAGTGCTGATTAGCTGTGATGACGTTGCAGCACGCTGAGAGCGAACCTGTTGACTTACGGAACAGAGTGAAATTGAGTGGACTGAGCGTGTTTTGGCGTTGGTGGTGATGGTGTGCAGTGAAGAAAGGTCTAGTGTGCAGATCGGTCGACAGTGTTTATTGCAGGTCCCGTTGATGCGGAGAGGGGCAGCAGTTTGAAATATATGTGCGTCCAGGTCCGTCAGTACTAATAGAAGTAGTGCTCGTGCTCGGTATGGACAATGAATTTGCTCCAATCTTTTTTGTCGCCGAATGCGCAGGCTAATAGGTGATGCCCCATTTCTCCACACCTAGGCAGATTTCTTCTCGTCATGTTCCATCGATGAATGATGGGCGAGACCGCACCGCCGCCATTACCATCCATCCAGTGTATTGGACTGGCCTGGAGAGAGAGCTAGACGTCAGACCTCCCCCTCCCCCACTTTCGTGTAGTGAAGCGTGAGGTCTGCGCTGCGTATTACACCGTCTGCTGGCCATAGCTCCATCTCCCACCTGCACATCATTCTGCTGTGGTGGTTGGCGCATTATCGGCAAATGCGGGGTCGTGTCCAATCGCGAGTAAGTCCATGGTGAAGACTGCTCCTCTTCGGCCCAGTGGGAGCATTCATTCAAGCATGTATTGATTCTTGAGCCACAGGTACACTAACCGGCTATTGTTGATGTTGTTTCCCTCCTAGGATTTCTGTGGGATCATTGCTATTGTCTTTCCGCGTGGGTCTGCTTCTAGCTGCAGATGTTGACTCTTCGGACTTCTCTCGTTCTTTCTAACCAACTCAGATCAGACTACCAGCAACATCCCTGGTACTGTAGAGCGCCAATTGCCTCGACTTGGAACTTCGGCATTGGTCTGTCCAGGGACCAACGGCTAACACGGAACGCTGTCGTTGTAATGTTTGGCACCGCAATTCTGCCTGTTGCCGCCGAGGATGTCCACTGAAAGCATCCCAAGAGAACACACTCGTGCAGCCAGCTAATTAAATCAGAAGCAGCTTTTGGCGTGTTGGGTTCTCGAGTTGGATATTGATAGATCATATGACCTCGTTCCTGCGACCAGGTCCAGCTTACACTTGTATCCCACTGTACATGCTGATTAGACCGCATCAAACCGGACTCCACCACAGAGTCTTCCAGAAAAGCTTGCTCGTGCGCCAGTCCATGTCCGGGACTCAGATATGATACCTATTAGATGTCACGAATCCATTTCCAGCTCAAGCCTTCCGTTTGTCCTGCCCGGTTAGAGTTGCTTTGCTGTTCTGTATACCCATCTATACAGCCCACCTCACTCAGCAATGTATCCCAGCGAGCGCGCATTATTGTGACATCACATGATATCCCTCCAACAGCCCTGTCGCATGCTTGTATACTGCGAACCTGCCCTGTACTATCGTGTATCTTTCTACCAATGGTAGAAGTGAAAACGTGTTCGGATCGATTGGAAAAGTTGGTCACGCGAGACTTGAGGGATATTATTAGCAATTCTGCAACTGTTCACAGTAGTCTGGCAGGGCCGCACTTTCGACTTACTCCCATATCGTGTTTGCACGGCTCGAAAATGCCGGAGCTGGCTGCCTTGCAGATGAAATCGCCGCGATAGCCGGACTGCTGTAATGTACGGCAGTCTCCATTTGAAGCTTTAGATTGTCTGCGCTTACGAATCGCATGCAATTCTGTTTAGGATAAGTGAGCTAGGACATGTACACAACATCAGGTAGAGCTGAGCGCGCGAGCGTGTGTGTGTGCCAAGGTCGACGCGCATGGACCCGCGCAAACGGGGAAGGTCGAGCGAGTTGAATGATGAATGCACATCTTCTCAGCAATCCCTTAGCGACGTATGCCTCGTTTACTCCCGCGATCAATTCTGCATGCTCAGTCTGAGAATCCTCTCCTCGCGAAACTACTCCCTACATGCAGAAGTCTCGCGTCTGCGCGTAATGAATTGCGATGGCTCCGTGAGCACGCTATCGACCACCATGCCACTGAGCGTAGCCCGGCTTCCAAGGGTGACAATAACAATTGGAGAGCGAGATTGAAAGAGCTAGTCGCACGACGAGCGAGAGGTGAACCTCTGCAATATGTTCTGGGAACTGAATGGTTCGGAGACCTTGAGCTCGTGTGCCGCCCGGGTGTACTCATACCGCGGTGAGTTCAGTCGACACCATCAGCTCATGTAACGTATATGAGAGAAAGAGATGCTGGGTCTACGGAGTTGTGCTCTTGCAATAATATCTCGAGACATACGTCAAGTGAAATGCGCCCAGCATGCGAATCAACGAGCGTGCCAAAGCCAGCTTGTGTTCATGCAAGACAACTGCCGTCTGCCGAGCGACCTGTGTGTACCACAGCATTTTGCGACTTGCTGCTAACCCAACGATCAGGCCGGACACCGCGACCGCTATAGGCTACCTCGTACAGCGGATGCTCGAGCGTGACCCTCACAAGTGGAGAAAGACACTTCGAGTGCTTGACCTTTGCACAGGCTCTGGCTGCGTATCTTTGTTTTTCCAGCACGAATGGATCAGGTTCATGCCCGTAATCCCTGAAATCCGCACTATAGGTGTGGATCTGTCTCCGAAAGCTATATCACTTGCACAGCTGAACCGAGACCGCCTGCTGAGAACTAAGCATGAAGACGTTGAACGGCACAAAGCATCACAGGCCTCTCACTTCTACGATACTGCATTCATTGAAAGTCTGAGCAACACCAGCTTCCTGCACGCTGATGTTCTCGAGGAATCACAGCTATGGCAAAAGCTAGAGGCTGAGCATAGCCTGGCAGCGGACATACTGCTGGCCAACCCACCATATATATCAAGATGGGGCTTCCAGCATTCGACAGAACGGTCAGTGCGTAGACATGAGCCTAAGATGGCTCTTGTGCCTCCCTTGCCATTCTCAATCCCAGGCAAGGACTGCCCTAAACGAGCAGACAGTGACGACCTGGGTGACTTATTCTATGAACCATTAGTCAAGACCGCATTAAAATCCGATGCAAAGATAGTTTGGTTCGAAGTTGCAGATATTGAACAAGCCGCACGAGTGGCACATCTGATCACCTCGATGGCTTCCGCGCGCCCAGAACAGCTGGAACTGTGGAGAGAAGAACCGATGCCTGGTATAGAAGGCCTGGAAGGAAAAGACGAGATATATCAGGGTTTTATTGTCAAGGGCAGAGGAAATGGCAGATCTGTAGTCTGGTGGCGAGATGGATAGCGATAGCCACTGATGATCTGGTGGAGATTGGCCTCATGCTTACACGATTGACATATAGTTAGACATTCTCGTCGTACGCCTATTGTGCCTGATGTTCACAATATTAAGAGCAAGGTTCATGGGAGGCAAGGACAGAATGCTTGGTATTATTCTGTGGAGCTCCGAACTACCCCACCAGAGCTCCTCCTGCCGAAGTCGGATCCATATGCAGATTTGAACAGGCAAACCGTGACCCAGGCGTGTATGGTAACTTACTATACATACCGCTGCTATTACTGTCCATCTCAGCGTACTACCCTTGTGAATCAGACGTCTCTCCTCAGCTCAACAATCGTGCTTAAACAAACATTGAAAGGTATCCAGACTCTTTGTCGCAAGCCATCCTACCTCTATCAGATTACACTATTGCCCTAGTCCCGAGGTCGGATCGAACAGTCATTCGAGAGCACGTGTTTTAGGTCATTCAACTCATCATATATAGTCGAACCCCAAGACATCAGCACAATTTTATCGACGCTACACAATAATAATGCCAGAACGGTCAGACGTACATTACTTCGGCGCTGGCCCGGCACCACTTCCATCTGCAGTGCTCGAACGTGCTTCTCAAGCCTTGCTCAACTACAAAGGTCAAGGCGTTGGCATATGCGAGATCTCGCATCGATCGGCGGACGCAAATGAGATACTTGCCGACGCAAAAGCAGCCCTCACGAGCTTGCTTGACATACCTGAAGATTACGAGATCTTGTTTCTTCAAGGCGGAGGTAGCGGAGAGTTCAGTGCGGTCGTCTATAACCTAGTCGGCGTCTGGGTTGAGAAGAGGCGTGCACAAGCCGAGAAGGACCTCAGCGCCTCTACCGATGCCAAGGGTGAAGCACTTGAGCAGAAGATATTTGAGCGGGTTCAACGAGAAGTCAAAGAAGAACTTAGACTCGATTACTTGGTCACAGGATCTTGGTCACTCAAAGCTTCCCAAGAAGCATCTCGACTCATAGGTGCAGAGTATGTGAATGTTGCAGTCGACTCTCGCAAAGCCAATAACGGCAAATTCGGTGTGATTCCGTCAGAGTCAGACTGGAAGCCTACACCAGGGAACAAGGCTGCGTTCACATACTTCTGTGACAATGAAACCGTTGACGGTGTAGAGTTTCCCCAATTCCCAAAGAGCTTGGAAGGAGCAGATGCCCCCTGGGTCGTTGCAGATATGTCATCCAACTTCATCAGCCGCAAGGTGGATGTCAGCAAGTATTCGGTCATTTTCGGTGGTGCACAGAAGAATGTCGGTAATGCCGGGATTACAATAGTGATTGTGAAAAAGTCGTTACTTCCACCGGCATCACCTCAGGCCGCACCAGAATTACTACGGAGGCTCAATCTCCCCATTGGTCCAATTGTTTTCGACTGGCCGACTATTGCCAAAAATAATTCGCTCTACAACACCTTGCCCATATTCGACGTCTGGATTGCGGGCCAAGTCATGTCTGACCTTGTATCCACCTATGGGGCAAAGAAGATAGCGGGCCAAGGGGAAATATCTGCTGAGAAGGCAAACATCATATATGGCACGCTAGAACAGTACCCAAATGTGTACAAGGTCGTTCCCGACAAAACAGTCCGTAGCAGGATGAATATCTGCTTTCGAGTAAACGGGGGCGACGAAGAGAAAGAGAAGACTTTTCTTGCGGGTGCTCAGAAAATCGGCCTGCTGGGCTTGAAGGGTCACCGAAGTGTTGGTGGCATACGCGCAAGTAATTGTAAGTGCGAGGAAAAGCTTTGGCTCAGCCAGATTGCTGATTGATCATCACAGACAATGCCGTGTCACTGGACGGCGCTAAGAAGCTCGTTACCTACCTCGAGACGTACGCTACCGGTGCATAATCCTTCACTCTGTAAAATATGTGTGTTTTGTTTACATTTGGACTCGAATTGGTACGTGCGACGCAATTCCGTAACATAGTCTCCGAAGCAGACATGCTCATTCAACATGATACCCACACTAGACAATGGTTTCAAAACAGTGAAAGTAGAAAATTGGCAGTGCACGAAGTCTTGAAATAGTAGCGAAATCCAGGTAGTCTCCGAAAGTGGATGCCGTAGCATTAGATGGTGTAAAGAGACCCTATATCTTACCAACCCTTGATCCCAGTCAGTGAGACCACGGGCTCCCGAGACCGCCAGTATGCTTGTCAGCGACATCAATGCATACTGAAGTATAATGCCAAGTACTTAGTTCGTGTTTGTTTGACTTGGATCGGCGTATTCTGCTATGTTTAGGCAGTGTGGCGCACATCATACAGACAGATGACGGCACCGAAACCACTCCTTACAGCGCCTCTCAGCATGAACAGGAATGAACACGACAGTTCGACATTGGAAGATGCGTAGTTGCCAATAATTCCAGGACACAAAATGATAACCTGAAGCTTGTTAAAAGTGGGGCTCCCAAGCGACCGAGCGGCTTCCCGGATACCCTGAGATCTCAAACTGCGATGTGACATCTACGACGCCATCAACATCGACCTCATCAATGCACCCTACATCTTATTCTCTCTTTGGCTATAGGATATAATTGGGTATATCTGCTATCGGCGGATGACCCTGTCTCTTCCACCGGCTACGAGGCGCGCGACATTCTTAACGCTTCATACGACAGGGCTAGATGCAAGCTCTACACACGAAGCCATGTAGACCAGCACCATCGATCTGACTCCAACCAGGGTCATGTTCGTCCCAGGTTGCCACGCTCACTCAGGTCAGCTCTGACTGTAACTTGTGCTCGCCATGGGATGACGGATGTGCACACTACATTCATTACCTCGAGACTTCGTATAAGAGTATTACGCGCAATGAGCAGCACGCCTTTTGCGATTATCAACGGCGAAGTAGTCCGAGGGGTCTAGGATATTCTTATGGTTCTTACAATTCTGTCTTGGTACCTGACTATCGATGTTCTCGTTACGCTGAGTCTGGCACTGTTCGCGTTTCAGGGCCCCCCTTGGCTGCTTGAACCCATTCTGCGTGCGCCGCACCTCTCAAGCGTGAGAACGATCTCCGAGTTATCCCACCAACTGAAGTGAGTGTATCTGATGCAAATGATCGGAGGGTGCGAAGCATCCATGGCCCGTCTACGTCATAGTATTCAGACAATGAGCTCGACGATCTGCTAATTCAGCCAAGGGCTATTGAAGCAGGTAGGATAGCATACAAATGTGGATCTTGACTGTCTATGGTTGAACTTCGCTGGTGATTTTTGGTTGCAGACATCCTTTCTGTGTTTTAGAAATATTCTTGGCCGCTGTCAAATGCAATGAGAGGGTAAAGACTGGCTTATACGATCGTGGCGCTTCTATATGGAGTATCGGATTGGCCGCAGCCGGTATGTCGATTATTGCATGAGCATCAGGTCTCTTTCACGTTTAGCGTCTTTCGCTTGACAGTTCGATCTCACCTATACTGCAAGCCCTTTGAGGTTCCAGGAGTCCAGGTCACGAAACCCAAGGCGCCATCAATCGATGTCTCGGCTTGTTCATATACCTTTGCTGTCTCATGCTGTTGCCCCCTCCAGATGCTCCGCTCTTACATTCCTTCACTTTCTCTCTATCCGGGCTGGTACCAATTTTTCCTATTTGTTTTCTAAGTATCAACAACCACGCGTGTTTCCTCTTTTCTCGGTTTGGGCATTCTTCATGAATCTCCTCACCATTACGTTCTTTCAACAAGACTGGTCTTCGTTGTCACACTAGTTCGCTCATTCATTGCTTTCGGATTTGTGCCAGTACAAAACATGGGAGAATGGCATCTTACACAGGTATCGAATATAAAGAGAGCAGATGGCTCATTCGCACAATATGAGCAATCCACGAATATTACGACGATAACACTCCTCGAAATTATGGGGATGATGACGGAGATGGATACACAGAGCCTGGACCAGTTCGGACAGGTCAGGGCGCTCATCGACAGTCTTATCCTGAGCAAAGTTGAGACACTTCGGACAATGCACATCGCTTTAAGCTGTATAGGTATTGCCTCTGTGCTCGTGGTGATCTTTTGCATCTTGCAAGAAGCCAGGAGGTCTGCAAAGCTACGAGTAACACTCAGACCACGGTTAGTCGATCAGTGGTTTTGTCCAAGACTCACTGACATGGATAGAAAATTTGACCTCCTTCATGACGTGCATGAGGCTGAAAAATTCCCTCTTACGCTTGTGTTCACAGCTTTGATCCAGCAAGCTGTGTTCGTTGGTGTGCAGAGCTCAGCTCTGCATAGTGTTGTAGTGACGGGCTGCTCGAAGGTTGCGCAAGTAGTTTTTCCCGGTATAAGAGATCAATGCAAAAAGGTGGTCTATAAGCTGACATAAGTGCTGTAGCTATCTTCCTTCTAGGGTACACTACTTTCGTGTACGGCGTGGAAATAACGAGACGTTCGCTTGGATCGAAACCATTCAGACCAAAAGGCAAATGGACCGGTTCCATATGTACCGCTTCGGTGGCTCTGCTTCTCCTTTTCACCTGGATACCAACCGCTATCTGGCGATCACCAGATCGCTGCTTTGGCAATCTACTTTGGTTTCCTGTTCGATACAACGTCATTGCAATTAGCGTTGTATCATTACTGATATTTATTTTGATTCTTATGGGAGTGATTGTCATTACGCAGCTCAAGAGAAGCGTACAGGTCGATGAGAACGAGAGACTGTCAGCATCATTGATCTGTTACTACATCTTTCTGACTGTTTTTATATATGTAAGTCCCTGTTGTCTTACAAATCTGTGATAGCCACTGAACATATACTAGACGCTCATTCTTCCTTTCTTTATCCAAGCTCTTCTTCACAATTTCGACTCCAACCTTACGAGTTCTCGTTTGGCTGAAGTTGCTTTATTCGGTAACACCCTTTTTCTTGTCACATTTTATTTCTTCTTGCGCGTCAACGCAACTCGTTTGACCATAAAAGCTCCTGGTGCCCTCGGTTTCTCAAAGGGACACCGTGGCAGGAGTTTTGGCCCCGGCTATATGGCATCAAGTATCAGTGAACCAATTCTCTCGACTACCCACGATATCGACAAGACCATTCTGCTGTTCGATAAGAAAGGTCATCTAGAACCTGACTTCGATCCTCGAGCAGAGACGTCTAGCATTACCGAGCAGGGTATACTCTCACCGGGTCGACTTGACCCCTCAACCTGGCCATCGCCCCCTGACCCTTGCAGTCCGACCACAGCCAGTCCTTCAGATCTGACGAAAAGGACAAAGTCAAGCTATTCAATCTTCCCAACTCGCGCCGATGAAATACCTCGGCTGCCTCCTTCTGTCTATTCCTTCAACAAGTCAAGCAGCTTGAAATCATTCGCACCATTCAAGCGCACCACGACTGCGTCTGAAGTAGCCTCTATCACTGACGTATCTGCGTCTTACGAGGGTCCACTTCGTCCTCCATTACCCCTATTTGCACACCGTCATCGCCGAGATAGTAGCGGTGGGAGCAGTGCAACTGTACAGATAGGACTGAGACTATCTGTTGCGCCTGCTACGATTGCAGCTGGGCACATTACCACACAAAATCGCACAATACCAATCCGGCGACCAACACTGCCTGCGCACCCTGCAGTGCTTCGTCGCGATCACAGTAATCCAAGTGTCGAAAGCCTAGTTCTGCCTATCCAGACTCCATCAGGATTTACTTCCAAAGACATTACCACCTCTCAGGTGCAACCACAAAAGGCCGGTGAGACTTCTACCGAGACTGAGACTCGCATCACACCGACCGAGAGCAGTGGAGAATATCTCGAAAAAGCCCGCGACAAGGTCCTGCCACCGATACCTCATCCATCTGGTACCCGTGGCGTCAGTGGACTCAGGCTGAATCCGGTTACACTACCACCTGCAAAACCTGCAAACAACGCGGGCTGGATATGAATTCTCTATTGGCATATCTGTAGACAAGCCTTATGCTACATTCATCAACAACAACCACAAGCCTGTCGCGCGCATATCCAAGTCTGAGACAAACTATCCCCCCGCCTAGCCTGGGGGTGATTCAATAAGTGTTTCATCAGCGTCAGTGGCGAAACAGGGCTTTTGAGTTCTTCTAACGCCAGCATGAATCCACACAACTCTGACTCGCAGAACTTGACCCCATAACGACTCTACTTTGGCACCTACTACTTTCATTCGTCCGCTATGACAGCCGTATGATTCTTGGTGTTTTGTCTTTGCCGTACATTTATACCTTCTACAATATAGATTTGGGGATGTCACTATTCCTAGATCGAGTTTTCGTGTACATTATATCTTACGATGCAGTCGAATAGAAGCGGACTTTTGATTGTTTTGGTTCGATTGGGAGGGAATTACTGATGTATGATGCCTGTGATACGTGATGATTGAATATCGAAATATCGACCAGGTTCATTGAACATGAGTGTCGCGTACAGGACACTGTACCAAGACGGATGAGTGACCTTTTGGGACTTATGTTTGCTTTATGTGGTAATCAGTCTTGATTGCGGTAAGTATATTCGATCTTTGAATTATCTTGTATGTATAGAATTCTAGCCAATCATGGCGGAGGCTCTGCTTACGTAATGGAAACTCACTCCGTAACAATTCGAGGTTTTGGTATTGCGCGTGGAAGTCCGCAACGCGACTACGAAGGTCGCCAACTTCATCTTCTCAATCCCTCACTCCCACATATCGCAATCATGTCGCTGGTATGTCTATACAGGATCTGCTCCGATGCATAGCTAACCATGGCAGCAAAACATCACCACCGTCGCCGAAAGCAAAGAGCTTCGCGGGCTCAACCTCATCGCGGCGCATTCCCACATCCGCGGCCTCGGTGTTGAACCGGACACCTTAGAGCCCAAGTCGTCATCGCAGGGCCTCGTCGGGCAACAAAAGGCACGCAAAGCTGCGGCGGTAATACTACGGATGGCACAGGAAGGGAAGATCGCTGGGCGCGCGGTGTTGATTGCAGGACCCCCGAGCACGGGCAAGACCGCGATTGCGATGGGAATGGCACAGTCTCTGGGGCCCGATGTACCGTTCACGATGCTGGCGTCGTCGGAGATATTCTCTTTGGAGATGTCGAAGACGGAGGCGCTTACGCAGGCGTTCAGGAAGTCGATTGGTGTGAGGATTACGGAGGAGAGTGAGGTTATTGAGGGAGAAGTTGTCGAGATCCAGATTGATCGGAGTGTCACGGGTGTATGTCTTTAGCAGGGATTTTAACGATTGTGGTGGTGGCTAATAGATGTGCAGGGAAACAAGCAGGGCAAGCTCACGATCAAGACTACTGATATGGAGACGATCTATGATATGGGTACCAAGATGATCGACAGTATGACGAAAGAGAAAGTTATGGCTGGAGATGTCATCTCTATAGACAAGGCCTCGGGCAAGATCACAAAGCTCGGCCGCTCGTATACAAGGTCTCGCGACTACGACGCGATGGGCGCAGATACCAAGTTCGTTCAATGTCCCGATGGCGAATTGCAAGTACGACGCGAAGTCGTTCACACCGTGTCTCTCCACGAGATCGATGTTATCAACTCCCGAACGCAAGGTTTCCTGGCGTTGTTCTCTGGCGACACTGGTGAAATCAGGAGTGAGGTGCGGGAACAAATCAATACCAAAGTAGCCGAATGGAAAGAGGAGGGAAAGGCCGTCATCGTACCTGGAGTACTCTTCATCGATGAGGTTCATATGCTGGACATCGAGTGCTTCTCGTACATCAACAGGGCGCTGGAAGACGATCTGGCCCCCATAGTCATAATGGCAAGCAACAGGGGTCAAACACAGATACGAGGAACCTCATATCGATCACCTCATGGCCTGCCGTTGGACTTTCTGGATAGAGTGGTCATAATCAGCACATTGCCATATTCAAGCGAAGATATTCAACAAATCCTTTCCATTCGTGCAGCTGAAGAGGAGATTGACCTCACGGCAAACGCACTCGCTCTGCTCACGAAGATCGGATCTGAAGCAGGGCTACGGTACGCAAGTAACTTGATCACAACATCGCACTTACTTGCGCAAAAGCGCCGTGCCAAGGAGGTTAGTGAAGAGGATGTCGAACGGAGTTTCAAACTATTCTACGACCCCGGGAGAAGTGTGAAGGTATGTGCTTTAGAAAATAATTGTAATATCTCTGCTAACAGACACAGTTCGTATCCCAATTCGAGAGTCGCTTCATTGGACCCGAAGGTGCTGTGAATCTAACGGCCACTAACGGTGCAGAGGCAATGGACGTTTCATGAGGGGCAAAGTGAATGGTAGACAGATTTGATAGCAAAGGCGTTTAGGCATAGACACTCGTAGGCAGGCTAAAAGTGAGCACCCTATGTACCAATATTGTATCGCTAACAGGCGTGAGAAAACTATGAATAGTCTATTGATGGAACAATAGAGTCGTGTCATCATTCAGGATATGCTGGGTGGGCCTTCACTGTGGCGTACAATAGCTAAAGTTGACGCACTTTCACATTCTGACTCACGTCAATAGGCAAAATAGTTTGGGTATGAGTAATCGAACTTAATTGCACCCCCTTGCCTCTATATGCCCCGGCACTGGAATGACTTTACTTTAATTCCATTTACAGTTTTTTGAGAAATTCACAACATACCTTTAATACATCAACATGGCATACGACTTAGATATGAAGTCGAGAAAGGAGCGTCAGCATCAGGACGTCTCAGAAGATGCTAATTGCCATGATACGAATCTCACTCAGTCTTATTCGGACAAGAAATCACAACGGCAAGGCCACATCCCGCACTCGAGGAGATCCAGAAAAATGATTTCCGCAGACCAATTTCATGCAGACTCAGCCTCTTATGAGTGGACACATTCACCATTCAGCACGTTCAGATCACTCTATCCTCCTCGAAATCACCTCACCGCTGAACGCAGACGCCAAATTGATGACTTCAACACCTCGTTCGGGGGCTCTCAAACTGCACATTCCACACCTACGGACCAATACAAAAACAGTCTCAACGCATACATGCTCTCGACATACCGTCGCTTCGCCGCGTTTCAGAACGAATACCTCTGGCTCCATGACAAAGCAGACTGTTATCACTGCCAGGACATCCTCCTCGAACACTTCCGTTCCTCGTTGCGCTCGGTTGAAAGCTACCTCGATGGTCTCATCCTCGAAAATGCTCTGGACCAGCCGTATAACACAGACTACGATATCATGGGGTTGTGGTGGAGTGCCAATGGGAAGGCTTTCGAATTCAATAAGCTCCCGACGGAGCTTCGTGCTCAAGTCTTCAAGCTCTGTCTTCCGCACGAACGGCACGGTCGCAGGTTGTCAATGCATAAGGCCGGTCTCAACAATGTTAGCGCTCTGTCTGCCCTGGGCAAGTTTCTTGGAGATGGATTCAGGTCCCTCCTGCTTGTTTCCAAAAGCATACAATTCGAAGTCATGAACATCGCGCTTAATGCAGGAACCTGGGTTGTCACTAGGCACCACCATCTACTCCGCATGCAATCAATCTTCACTGGTTTCTCTATCCGACAAATCGTCACGCTGGAGCTTGACTTTGACCAGCTTCTTAGCCCCGGAGAAGTCTTTCCGAAGGTGTGCTTCGATGCCGTCGCGGCACTTCCGCTCAGGAAAGTCATCGTTAAACTACCCTCACCGAACGACGAGGTCATCCTACGTGGTGGTCGAAGCTATAACATGCCGCAGCGGCCGATGTGCTACCGGCTTCATAGCGCCTGGATCCTGTGGGCTGTGCAGCCGCTGGTTCGCGACGTGCCATGTGTCCAGGTGACAGGATTTGCGACGAAGAAGCATTTACGCCATTTCATGAGGACGATCCGGGAGCATGCACGGATCGTTGCAAAGGCGCAGACTGTGGAGCTCTCACATTTCCGATACAGCGAAGAGGATGACATGGACGAGGGGGGAGTGAGCGTTGGGTTGGTGGATGAAGGGAAGGCAGATAGGCCATTGGAATATGTCGCCCCTCGCGAGGGTCATAGATCGATGCGTTCCCAACCGCGGGTCCACAAGGGAGTGGTGAATGAGGATATTTCGGCTAGGGTTCTCAAGTGTGAGTGTACGCCGCCGTGTAGTCCGGAATCTCTTGGGCAGTTCCTTGAGCTATGAAGGGGGCGGATATTTAGATATCTACATAGGGGCGCCAAGGAACATTGTCTGGCAAAGACAGACACAAATATGATCCTTGGAAACAGGCCAATGTTTGTAGATTAGGATATGTGAACAGACAATGGTGGATCTAATTTCAGGTCAATTCACTAGGCAAACGCGTGAACAGCCCGTATCCTCCGTGACTCAATCTAACACTGTGTAACCTTTTCTGAATATATAACAACAACGCCAACACAAACTCAGATACAATACAACACGTCAAGTGAAATTCAGGTTTTCTCTCGCCCTATCGGATATAACGGCACTCCAGCCGATGCACGTAGAGCTATTCACCTTACTTTGAGCTGAAAATTTCAAACTCAAACTCAACACAGCACAGTCACGTAGACAGCCTCACACACCCGCTACTACATCATGGATTCCTGGAAGTTGAGGGAACCAACCGTAGACTTCCAATTGTTCGATGATGGAGAGGATGGAGAGAACGGCCTCGATCAAACCCAGGGCGCAGGTTCACGACATCTTCCTCGAGATGAAGCACAAAGTGAAGGATGCAAGACTGACCCGGAACTCACTACGTCCAGCAATGACCTCTTCCAGGATACGGACAGTCGAGCACAGAGACACGGGTTTGGAAAGAATATGATCATGGATTGGCTGAACAGTGGTGAAATCAAGAAAGTCGACAGCGATTCTCCTACTCAAGACCAGATTCTCCGTGATCTGGGAGCTATAGAGCAACGTCGCAGAGCTTCCAGCGAGGCAGCCGGACCCATGAATCATGCCAGCTCACCAGAGTTGCCGAAAAGAAGTTCACCCCCAGCGGAAGCGGAGGAGGCAAAGAGGCCGCGACTGACAAGAGACAGCCACAGTTGGGACTCTCAGTACAAGTACTACAACAAGTCCATGGCCGCTTTGATCATGAACACACCACCATCCCCGTGCCCGAGCCGCCGCTACCGAACCTCCGAGCCCAAAGGCAGCGACAACACAGTACGCCGCAACCTCTTCGGCGCCATCGGCGAGAACCGCCCACAATCCCACCGTCGACCCAGAGATCCCAGGCCCATCCTCCACCCTATCGCAAACAACCCACAGCTAACCCGTGAGTCCGCACGCAGCCCCCCTCAAATCACCCCTTTCTCACCAAGCCGAACCTACAACCTCCCGCTCACAAAGCGTCCTTGCCAAGAGCACCTCCCCCTCGAACTCCACGCCATGTGCAAATCATGCACGACCAACCTCCTCAGCGCCACGCGCAAGCATCCCGCGTCAAACCCCCCCGGACGCCTTTCCTACCCACGCATCAACAACGAGTGGTCGCCGTACAAGGATATCCCGCTGTGTCAGCAGGCTATACTGCAGAGATGGGCGCGGAATAGTGGGAATACGTGGATCGATGCGATGTATAAGTACCATGAGGGGGCGGGGTGTGCGTTCATCGACGTGGTCATCAGATATCGGACGGAGTCTAGATATCAGCGGAAGTTTCCGGGGCGGGCTCTTCCGAGACCGCGCGCGAGGAAGCGCGGGCAAGATAGATTGGAGAATCAAGGGATTGGGAAGGGGGGTTTTGGGGGTCAGGAGGGAGATGGTGGTGGGGATAGCATTATGGGGGATGGGGAGCAGGCTGCTGTAGTTGCTACGGTGGTCGATAAGGTGGAGTCGGGATCTGAGGATGGGATTCCTAAGCTTGATGAGGAGGGTTCTATTGAGGCATGTGAGAAACTTGTTGATGATACTGGCGATGAGTCTGATGACGCGATAGATCATAAGCTGGTTGACGGGTCTGCTTCTGCGAAGTTCAGCTTGGAACGTTATTTCAAGACTGAAAGTGAGGAGAAGAAAAGTTCTTAGATTCTGAGACGTCGTAGTACTAATTGAGATATTCTCGTGTTGCTGATGAATGTTGATTGAATGAGGCATGATATGATGGATATCAGGTACAAGTGAATAACCGTGACGCTAGTAAAGTGGGTCCAGAAGGGCAAGCCGGACTAATGGTTTTTGTAAGTATGTACGATACATACGTAGCTGGACTGCTCTTTCTCAGCAACAGCCACGCCCTCATGATACACCCACAGCTTTAAACTCGACTTCAGCTCAACTTTGAGCAGCAGACACCTTTGCATAGCCATGTGTTTCGGAGAAACAAACCCTCGTTCGGGCTCATAGCTCTTTGAGAACGCCAGTCAACGCGCTGTCTCGAGCGCGCCATGACTTCCACTACGTCTACTCTGACAAGATTCAAGCCCGTCATTCTATTTACAGCCGGTGCTGCCGCAGCCCTAGCATCCTACTATCTCTACATCTCATCAACGCCTCCGACTGGTTTACAGCGCAGCAATGCCGTTCGCGAAAGGCACAGGCGACCGCCGGCACACCCTACCCGAGACGCACGCCATGAACGAACAGCGCAACCTGTCTATCCAGAGGGCGGTACCGAGGGTGTGCTCGAGCGACTCGCAAATATTGACCACGATTTCGTGTATGGGGAGGTACGACACTTTAATACAGCTATTCCGTTGACTCTACGGACCATCGCTCCATTAGAGATACGGAATCGGCTTACGCCCTCGGTGCTCCCCGACACCGTTCCCGATATTGATTGGGACAATGTTGTGGATGAGGTGCACAGGGACTTTATACACCATTTTATGAGGGTGGAATTTGCCCGTCGTCCAATCGAACTGGACGAGCTGGTAGTAATATTCTACTGGTTGCTGGATCGACTTGTGAGGGCGGAACTGATCGCGGAATGCTTTTCTGCATACTCTGGAGGGATACCGGATATTGGAGCTCGACTACAGCAAGAGACGACTGAGCAGCCAGGCACTTCGGACCACGTCGAGGTAGTCGAGGTTCCGGAGACAGAAGCGTCGCATCGCGTTTTCGATGACGCCGAGGACGACGGACAAGTGCTTCAAAGAGCTGTGTACTACATCGCAGAGGAGCGCACGAAACAAGAGGGCGTTATCCATAGAGGCATTACGTGCGACCAGTGCGATACACGACCTATTCGAGGCATCCGTTGGCGCTGTGCAAACTGCGCAGATTTTGATCTTTGCTCGTACTGCGAAGCCGACAATCGTCATGACAAAACGCACATCTTCTACAAAGTCCGCATCCCAGCCCCGTACTTGGGCTATCCCCGACAGCCCTTCACGCCAGTATACCCCGGCAGGCCTGAGATGATGCCAAACGATATACCACGCGAAGTCAAGAAAAAGATGATGAAGGAGATTCCCAAGATGCCATACGAGGAGCTTGATGGACTATGGGACCAATTTACTTGTCTGGCTAATGCAGTCTGGAAAGAAGATCCAAACGGGATAGGATGGGCAATTGACCGGAAGGCCTTTGATACGGCTTTCATACCGCACTACTCTCTGTCGACGTCAACACCGAACCTTATATACGACCGTGTTTTCGCTTTCTATGATTCAAATGGTGATTCACTCATTGGGTTCGAGGAATTCCTACGTGCAGTGAGCTCGGTCCATTCCCGAAGTCAAGGTGTACGTTTACGGATCGCATTTGACGGATACGATATTGATGGCGACGGTCTGGTGACACGTAAAGATTTTCTACGATTATTCAGGGCGTATTATGCGATCCAGAAGGAGAGCACGAGGGACTACATTGCTGTTCATACCGAATCGCTCGGCGTTGCAGGGGCACTCGATACTATCATGTCGAGCCAGCCACTTGCATCCCACTTCAGCGAGATTCCGATTCCATCAGGAAGACGCAATAGGGCGCCACCCGACAAGAACAGAGATCAATTCGGTGATCCAGTCAGTACAGAGGCCGTGGTCTCGGAAACCAATGAGGGCGTGGATCGAACTCAATTTCTTGAATACGAAGCGCTCATAGGACATCTTCGAGGCAGCGCTGACCGGAGTAATCGAAGCAATCTGCCCCTCGAGCGTTGGGAAAGGCGCGAATTCTATGTTGATGTGGAAGAGGGCTATAGTCCAGGAGCGCATATCCGTGGTGGCAGTCGACTAGATGAGACGAGCAGTATGACAGCCGCGGATGGTACATACACAGACGCTACCTCAAATACTGGCGCCACTTCTGAGCCGTCCAAGGTATCAGATGACGGTGAGGATTCTACTACCTCTCACGGGCAAGCAGGTGGCATTGTTCAGGACAAAGCGAGTTCAGATGAAGAGAATACAAATGAAGAAACTACAGGCGATGGTCCGGCTGAGACCGGGACCTTTGCCAGGACGTCAAGATCTTCTTCGAGAGTTCGCTTCCAAGATGACGTAGATCTGGAGACCAGATCCAATGCTTCCACTCATGCGTCAACGTCTTCACGACCAGCTGGGGAGCGATGGGGAGGCTACGAGGTTCCACGGGCGGAGAAAGACCTTGGCAGGGAGCTGCTTTACCAGATCACCCAACAAGGCTTCAATGAGCTTCTAGATCCTCTTTTTAGAGAAAAGGAGGACCTTGCGATGGAGACATATGCGACCCAAGAGGAGCGCAAGAAATGGAGACATCTTGTGGAAGAGCACATGGGAAAACCGATTAGTTCCTTGAACAATGTAGCAATCCTGGCATGTCTACTTGGTGTGGAAATTTTTGAACAAGACTTCCGACGCATCCTGCATATTATCACCGACAAGCATCGCGAGGCCTACAAAGAGCTTGGCCCGGAGCGAGGCTGTTTGTCTTATCTTGATGATGTACGGGATGCTGAGCGACAGCTCCTGCATGATAATGTCAAAATCATAGAAGAACACACCCAGGCTATAGCTAAAGCAGACCTTGACAACGCGATGGAGTCTCGCCAGAAAGTCATCAAGGAGACGTGGGAAAGCATTCGAAAATCGCTGTTCTCGACGAAACAACTGTCGTCGCTCGAAGTCGATGAGACTGTTCTGGATGCCAATATTCTGAGTCAACCACTCGAGAACCTGCTCGCGTCAGCAGGTTATGAGGTCGACGGGACTCTGGATCCACTGGAAGATGGATATCCACAAGAGCCGGCAGTTGACCAGGCTCATATTGCTGCACACATAGCAGATGCACGGCAGCAAGTCGAGGCCATGACGCAGGCATTTGAACAGGAACCACACGCCAACGCCTCTGACTATGTATATAGAGATCCTACGCTTCCTCAATTCCGTCCAAACACAGCAGACGATGAAGTAAGAGCATCACCATCCACACCAGAGGAAACGCTGATGAGCGGCGCCATCCAGCCTGGTTTATCCCAGTTCTCTCGCCTTCGCCTCGGTCTCCTTCAATCGCGTTACGCGATTCCAGGCGAATCTCAGTCGCCCATCGAGGTTTCCCCATCCAGCCCCGGTAGCTCCTCATACGGCAGTTACTTCACCAGCTCAGCCGCCGAAGAGGCCGCGTTTCGCGCACCCCGAACCGCTATCCCTGTCGTCGTCGACCCTCGAAGTAATCCTCTCGAGCGTTCGGAAACGGCCGAGGAAATGATTCAGATCCTGCAGTCTGCTGCGTACATGCAGGACAGTTCGACAGTCTCTACCAATTATTCTCGCGAAGATCAAGCTGCACATCATGCTGCGTATATGACCGCAGCGAGGTATTTCCGCCCGGACCCCGAGGTTGGGGATCGAGTGCCGCCGGCCTGGAGACTGGATCGGCTTGTGCTGCTGGAGAAGCATGAGAGCGAGATGAGGCAGCGCAATGGGGCGGGACGGATCACGTTCGAAGAATTCGAGGAGCTGGTGCGCAGGGACGGGGATGTGGGCAGGCTGAGGTATGTTGAGAGGCTGCTGGAGAGCATCGGCATCTAAAACGGCGAAGACATTGTCCTAGCCTTTGGGTTGTTGCATTGAATCCGGCATATCTCCACATACCACACATACCTCCCTTTCTTCCGTCCTGAGCGAAGCCCGCTCGCTCGTAGGAAGGCTCAATTGATGACTTGGCACAATATGGGACCCCAAACAAGCTCTTCGAATATACAGCTCAATGATTCACTCGCAGAACTTTGTGGGCTGACTTTGGTGTGTGCGGGCTATCTAGTGCCTCCCACTTCCTCGGTCGGAGGTTCAACCTGATCTGGTGGGAGGGCGAGGGGTTCAAGCGGTGGTGTGAGCGGTACGCGCTCGAGCGGGAGATGGGATGGTCGTGAAAGCGAAGCGAAGCGAAGCGAAGTGAAGCCGAGCAAAAAGCGTGCTCGGCTGAGATTGTGATGTGTACTGTGTATGATGACGAGACGACGTTATGATGTGTGTGCATGCATGCGTGGCATAGAAGGGAGGGGGCATTGGTGGTGCGATTGGTGTGGCATTTATTGCGTCTGGAGGGGGTGGGAAAGGAGGTGTCACTGTGTATTGATAGCTTTGGAGAGGGGGGAGAGGGGATAGAGATGGGTTGTGAGGGGGGAGGGTGTGTTTATTCTTTGTCTTTCTCTTTCTCATTCACTCATCTACGGACGTACGTGCATGTATGCGCACGTATGAGCAGCGAGAATATGGAAGGGGGTATATGTCATGTGCGCTCTGTGAGTGGGAGTGAGAGTGTGTCTTTCTTTCAGACTTGTATTGCTTCTCGGGTCTGTACGGAAGTATTCTTGGGATATCTATCTACCTGACGAACACACTACTCACTACCCTGCCGTTGCATTCTCCTTTAGGACTGGTTCGTTAATCTTCGCATCTCTTCGCCGCTTCAAAAAAAGCAAGCAAACGGAAAGATACCATCTCACACTCACAATCACACCCACGCACGGTACCGCGTAGCTTACTATACGTACAACACAACACAACCCGCACCGTGTTTTTGTGGTCAAACTCTTTGTTCTTCGCTGGTTATTGAGAGATCCGCCGGCACTATGCATCAGCATAATAGAAGCGTGTGGAGCGTTGGATCTGATGGGGATCAACGTGAGCGGGATTTGGGACCTGAGGATGGGCAGACTCGTGCACGTAAACGCACACATATACATACACACCCACATGCCAACGCCCACGGACACGCCCACGGACACGCCCCCGCCAAATTTGAAACTCGAATCAGACCCGAAACGCAAACGCAAATCCAAACTCCCACTCCAATCCAACATCCCACCCCCACCCCCACCCCCTCATCCTCACATACCCAAACACCGACACAAGCCCGCCTCACAGCGTATATCGGCGCGAACGGGGATGGGTTCCAGCCTGTAGCGTGGGCACTGAAGTGCTGGGTGGTGTTTATCGTTGTTCTTGGGATTGTGTGCTGGGTTTTTATTGTGTTGAAGCTGCATCGGAGGGTGGAGGGGTGGGTGAGGAGGATGAGGATGAGGGGGAGGGTGATAATAATGGGGAGGGAGGGGAGGGAGAGAATAGGGGAAAGTATGGAGGGGGGGATCGAGGGGAGGGAGAAGGTTGAGTAGGTGATATGTCTTGCACTTTGGCGGCTTCGACGTATGCCGAGTGTGGGAAACAACATAACGTTTGGTGTCGCCTGTAGTCAGATCCAGAAATCTCCTTCAATATCCCCCCCAATAACGATGAGCGCATAGAGTGATAAGCGATGTAAATGGGGCGTATACCCGTATAGGTATGTGCATGCGATGATGGCGAGCCATGTGTTTATTACGTAGTGCGTGTAGGTAGCACAGCGGCGAAAGAATTTATTTTGTGTGCATTCTTCGGCTTTTGATGTTGGGTACACGTACACATGCTAGTCTAGTCGTGTGTGGTACGTGGTAGTCGTACCAATATGGTCATCCATGGCTCCTTGTAGCGAATGCCGGATGGGAAGACTGGGTGATTGATCGGAAGGGGGGTTTTTTGATCCTGGTCTGGCGGCTTGGAGTCAAGATACGTGGTTGAGGCTACTTGATCGGTTAGGCGTCAGCTGGGAGGTATGTGCAATGTAAGTTCTTGTCGGTATGTCTTGGCGTATGCTACGAGGGTTTGTTGTCGGTGCTATAGTTCGGAGGATTGTATGTAGTTCGCGCGGAATGGGCTTGTGATGTTTGGGCAAGTACATGTAGAGGTCTAACGAGTAGGTCGTGTGGCTGTACGAGGTCAAGTAGATAGTTATTAGGAGAGCCAAGCAAGGATGTATAACAGTTGATGAAGCTATTGACCGACAGATATATCATATCAGCCACCTGCAGCTTGCACGTGGTAGGCTGTCGGCAGTCGCGGAGTATACACACACAGATAGCAGAAAGATGGCTTGGAAGGGTGTCGAAGTGTAACAACAGTGTATGTGGCTGCTTGTGGCTACAGATGGTTGGAGGTGGCTTTGTAGTTCGTACTAACTTTTGGTGTTCGTATTTTATATACTATCGCGACTGAATATACGCGTAGCCTTGCCCGGATCGGCAGTTGAGCCGCCGGTGTGGGGAAATCCCGCAGGCTCAATCCCTGCACCCAGCCCGTTCCGAAGCGCGCGGCATTCCCTCGGTCCCATACAGAGAACTTCACCCCCAACCATCTTCTTCGCTGCCTTCTTTGCTGATACATCACGCTCATGACCCAATACGCTGACCACACGCCAGCATTGCATACTGGACGGTAAGACAAATATGGGCTACCTGATGTCAGCAAGGCGAATCGCCATGCGGTGTACGAGCATTAGTAGCATGAAGTCATCGCGTACGCCGTTGGGTTGCACATCTCTCGTCTTTTTCCAAGTCGTCAACTCTATCCAATCTTGTTCAGAGTCTTGCGAATCCCATCAACGACGTGTCGCTGAATATGGTGCCGTTGTCGATCATGGACGCTTTGTTACTGATGATCGTCAAATGTCCGAGTGAATTCGTATTATATATATTCGCCTAATTGCTGCCATTGCAGATATTGGCCTGATCCAAATATATCTCTCCGGCGATCAACAACAACGACCATTCACCGATGCAAAGAGACCCTTCCATCGTCGCTCCCTCACGTCGTGGTACTAGTGTTTACATTGGTGCTGTCGCCGAAGTGTGGTAGCCACCACCTGCAATCACCTGCCGAATCCACCTTTGGTTCGCGTGGTTGGGAACACACTCACCACCGACTTAGCACTACAAGTAAACTCAGCTGGCCTTGTAGTGGGAGGGCAGTTTGTTCGATGCATCGCCGTGCAACCGCATTCTTATCGCCATTCGCTCATCATCAATAACTACTCTCGGTCGATAAGCCCTACTGCCACCGCTTCATTTTTTTCTCTTACTGTTCACATGCGGTCACATCCCATGTTCATCTGTCTATCTGCACGATATAAGACGCCTGGTTGACACGACAATTCAGCCGCTATCTTGCTCTCCTTCGCGGGTATAGACTTTTGTATTCTTTTGTTCAGGATATTCTTTTTCTTGTCTTCCAGCACCCTGGGTTTTACGCATTCTCCAACATGCTGGGACTATCATCGATAACCGTGCTCCTTGCGTTGGCTACTCTGGCCATATCGTCTCCTCTCCAGCGATTGGAAGATCACATCACACAGATTGGCAGACGCCAGTCAGGGACTTTTGCCGTCACGGGTGCGACGGGCGGTGCCTACCCTCGCCTTGAGATTCGAGATATGCAAAAGAATGCGCCGCTGTGGAATTTGTTTCTTGCGGCTCTGGAACGGTGGCAGGCGGTCGATCAGGATGACAAGACTTCCTACTTCCAGATAGCCGGTACGTGCAACTTTCCACATCAGCCAATGTGGCACAACTTTCGCTAAATCTTCTGTGTAGCTATCCATGGTCAGCCATTGATACCCTGGGATGGCGTAGGCGCAACAGGTAGTAACCAAGTGGGAATGTGCCCACATGACTCCAACGTGTTTGGAACGTGGCATCGTGAGTATATCTGAAAAAGTTATCATGTCACAGCTAATGATGGCTAGGTCCTTATTTGGCACTTCTCGAAGTATGTACAACATGATAGCTGGAAAGACCTTTGGGACTAACATTTTCTCCCTTTCGCAGCAACTTCTTCAAGTACAGGCTTTCAATATCGCAAACTCTCTTCCCGATGGCGACACCAAATCCAAGACTCGTGATCTGGCAAACCAATTGCGGTTCCCCTATTGGGACTGGGCCATGAATCCGCCCAATGGAGGCCCTATCCTGCCAGACTCGGTCACTGCCCAGACTGTAACCATTGTGTATCCCGATGGAACGAAAACGAATCGACCGAACCCTCTCTTTCAATACAGATTCCACCCCCTGAAAGCCAATTGGTTCGGTGGTGCATACAACAAATGGGACCACACTGTCCGAAATCCAGCTGACGTCAACAACGTTCAAAGTCCTAGCAACAATGGCGAAGCCGAGTCCAAACTGCAGCAGGGCCATGCCAATCGGCGTAGCTCACTCTACAACATTCTGACTCAGCATCAAACTTTCAATCAGTTTTCGAACCATGGAACAGGAAACTCGCCGATTGGTAATCTAGAGACCATCCATGACGGAGTACATCAAGTCTTTGGCGAAGGGCACATGCAGTACCTCACTGTGTCAGCATTCGACCCAGTCTTCTGGCTCCACCACATAAACGTAGATCGCTTGATCACGCTCTTCCAGACGGTGTACCCCGATACCTGGGTTGAGCCATGGTCGCAACACGGAGACACTTGGGTGTACAAATCAGGCACAACCCTCAACAGCGACTCAGCACTCCTCCCATTCCATGCCTCCACCGACGGTCTATCAGCGTGGAATTCTGCAGCAGCAGCAGACTGGACCCGCCTCGGCTACACATACCCAGAACTCGTCAACAGACCCTCCAACGCAAGCGTACGATCAGCAATCAACAAGCTCTACGGCAACAACCAAGCAGCCCAGAAAGGCATCTCAAGCCGAAAGCGCAACGCCAGCGGCAAGACCTACCTCGCCGCCATCGAAGCACCCGTACAAGCCCTCGACGGCCCCTACGAAGTCGAAGTATGGCTCGGCCCAATCGACGGTAAAACACTCGGCTATGGCCCATCATCATACGTCGGCTCCATGGCCATCCTCGCCACTCCCGGCATGAATATGAACAACGTCATCCGCGCAAGCGTGCCGCTCACCGAACGCCTAAACGAAAACGGCATCGCCGGCATACTACCCGACCTGGGCCTCGATAGCATCCTATGGAGCCTCAAGAAGGAACTGCACTATCGCGTCATGCAAAAGGGAGTGGAAGTGCCAAAGGAGAGGATTCCAGGCCTCAAGGTCGCTGTGTTTAGCGCAGACGTCAGTCCTGCGGCTACCGATGAGGACTTTCCCATCTGGGGCGATCTGACCAAGCATAACGACATCACGGACGGTTGGTCGGCGTGGGATGATGATACTTGATGAGGAGGACGGGTAGATGTAATGTTGAAGGCTTGAGCCGCGGACGCATTTTCTGTTATCGTCTGGAACTTGGGGCAGTGTATCTGGTTTTTGCATAGGGAGCTGCATGTAAGAAGATTGAGTAAGTTATAGACGATTGGCCGGCTATATAGAGAGCCTGGACAGGTTTCATTATTAAATGCTAGGAAGCTTTTCCAAATTGCAATTGTATCACAATCTTATATGTGAATCCTATGCATGTAAGCGAGAGTGATTCATTCTTTACACTCATATGTATCTTCTTCGCAGCCAGATAGCCAAATATATATCAACATTCACCACATGTGTCCTCTCTACTTGCCCCCATCCAACAACGCAGTCGCCGCCTCAATCTTCTTCACAATGATCCCCACCCACTTCTCCGCATTATCCCAATCCCCAGCCTCAATGCTCTCCACCAAGCCCGGAAACGTCGCTCCGGCATACCCGGTCCAGATCCCGGGCGCAAAAACGACATGCTTGAACCAAGACCTTCCGTCGAGCCCTTCCTCGTGCAAAAACTGTCTCTCGAGCGTCTTGTATTTTGTATTCACTTTGCGGGTGAGGTAGTACAGCCGGACACGCTCCCACCATTTCCACGCTGGCGGGGGGTCCTTGAGACTTTCGCCGAGGTCTGCGGCGGATTGGTCCAGTTTGACAGACGCAGAGTAGAGGGACGTCAGGACTTGCTCTATCGGCTCGAAGATGGACGCGTGCTTGGCGGGGGTGCCTTTCTGCGCAGTCTTCTTGGCGCGCTCGAGATAGCCCGAGAGTCCGGTTGCATACTCCGTTGCGTTCAGAGCTAGGACGGGCGTCTCGACGAGTTTCGCCGCGAGCAGTGCCCAGACACGTGCGATTGTGGCATGGTACTGGAAGCTTGGATCGCCGAATTTCTGCATCCAGGAGAAGGAGTCGTAGTTTGAGTGGTAGTGATACACGGCGCTGTGTTCGCCTGGCTGGAAGCCCATGTCGATACTGGGGATGCCGGCGAAGTCCTGGAATGCGGTGAAGTCGGAACCGCTGCCCATCGTGGCGATTTTACCATCCCAGAGATCAGCGAGGGTCTGGTTCACGACGGTCTGGTTGGGTGACTGAACTTTGCTCAATGTAGAGACAAAGGCGGTGTTCAAGAGCGGCGCGGAGGCGACGTGAAGATGTGGTCCGGATGTGCCAACGTCAACATTCAGGTATGCGACAGTGGAGGTTTGGAGCCAGGGGAGGTATTCTTCGACCCATCTGAGAATTGTTAGCCTGTATATAAGATGTTTGACAGCTTTGACACTTACTCAGTTGAGCCAATGAGCCCATATTCTTCGCCGTCCCAACTGGCGAAGACAATGGTTCTCAGTGGCTTCCATCCGGCGTCGAGTGCGGTACCAAAGCTTCTAACGACTTCATTCATAGCTGCTGAGCCACTGTTCGGATCGCCAGCTCCACCAGCAATCCATGCATCTCGGTGGTTGCCAAGCACAATAACTTCGTCAGCTATCGTTCCGTTGATTATACCTATCACGTTCCATAGAGGAGTGATCTGATAGTCTTGCTCGTTGGACAAGTTGATGACAAGATCATCTGGCGTGGGTCCAATATTGTAGTCCACACCTTTGTAACCGAGTCCACCGCCTTGCCAAAATTTATTGAACTTAGATGCCTTGGGTCCGTAGCCATTGAGCGCCTTCAATAATGGTAGAGCTTCTTTGTACGAGATTGGAAGAGACGGGATTGAAGGGATGGCATGGTCAACAGGTTTACGCTCAGCACCGGGGAGAGAAGGGTAACCAGGTGTTGTTGGATCACCAGGGGCCATGCCTGAAGTTGTTAGATCCTGAGGTTTGCATCTTATTAGACAAATACTGACTCAAAAATTGAACACTTCCTCGCTGGACGCTACTTTCCTGTCTCGCAAGACCATGTGGGTAAGGCTTATCGCCATTCTCTTCTGTAACGCCACCGTCATCACCCGGGTCCGTATACATAATTACTCCAACCATTCCGAGCTCTTGAGCACGTTTGACTTTAAGTCCCCGAAAGACGCCTCCGTATCGAGCAAGAGCAATCTTGCCACTGAGAGTGACGTTAGCATCAACGAGGTCCTGGTAGTCGTAGACGGTGCCATAATTCACGTATACATAAGGAGCCGTAACGTTTCCTGAGGCACTATAGCCGTGAAATGTGGGAATGCGATCCTCCAAACCGCTTGTACTGTCTTCGTCAAGAACATCCTCTTCGAGCGTAGCTTCAAATTTGACTTCCCAAGAATCTTTCTTCTCAGTAGAAAGACCATGCTTCTTCTTGCTCTTTTCCAATAGAGCCAGTCTGTGTGCGACAGGGTAATTTAGGTAGCAATCATAGGATACGATCTTACTAGCTACGCCAAACTCTTCCCAGCGGTCCTTCGTCCAGACTGCTTGTGAGAGATTCTTTCCTGCCAAGTGCGGTCCAGCAGTGTAGTATTTACTCCACTCTTTCGCCTTCTTCGGGTCGGGTATATCGATCAGGATCCCTTCAAGCTCCTCATAGCTCAATCCGCTGCTCTGAGGCCATGATTGGGGTATGTGCTTCGATGACCCTGGGAGATACGGTGAAGGCGTATATGTACCATCATCAAGATGATCGGGGAGGAAGAGACCGAGGAGAAGAGAGGCGAGAACGAGGATAGGAACGACTGTGAGCACTAACGAGCAGAATCGACGGAGAGTGTGGTGAGAATATCGCGGTGTCGCGGGACGGATCTGGATCACCTGGATCAGTGGGGTGCGTTCGTCAGCCATGTCGAAGATCCCATCTGCTTCAAAAGAGGCCTTTTTGCAGAGTCGGAAGACTGGAGGAGCTCGTCCTCGTCCTCGTCCCGGTCCACTAGCACACTATCGATGTTTGGATGCGGTGCGCGGCACCAATGACGTCGGCCGCTAGCCCCACTTCCGCCCGGGCGCCCGTTTCAACCAACTAGGGGGAGTGAAGACGGGTGAGTTGATAAGAATACCATACTAAAACAGATTTCATATTCTATATTCCATAGATCATGCACTTTACCCCACTCAAACATAAGATAGGATTCTCCCTTCATTCTCTGAGTTGCCGGCAAGGGCTGCTTACATCCCAAGCCTCAGAGCCGACATTGGTGACCATATGCGATAACGGTAGTGATTGAAATTGATTCCCCATTTCGTGGTCAGCAAGGCAACACAAGATTGTATCCACCAACAGCACAGTTTCAACGGTGATACAACCCATGTTACGCGTATAGCCAACGCCAAATGTATTACGGAATGATTACTATGCGTTTCCTCGCTTCTTCTGCCCAATCACCCCCAGTCAAGACAAATCCTAGATGCAGCATCAAACAACCATGCCTTGCTCCTCTCGCCCAAGTCCGCTCGGTAGCAGGCTTTAGTAATCTTATTCTCCAAACGTGTTGTAGAGATAGCCCACAACGTCGTGCTTCCGGAGTATCCTGTGGTCCGATAGCTCATTTCCAAGCATTGGTAAGTGATGTGTATACATTCTTGGCTTGCTTTCGGTGGAGTCTGCTCTTGGGACTACGAAGATGAGCGGTGAGATCAACTAGAGAGAATCATTGTACTGTAGGCGGAGAAGTATTCTGTGGTGAGTTGAGGACTATAAATGCAGGATGCCCGTGGTTATGATCTGGTATCAAAAAAACATAGCTAGCAATTATCCTCACTTTTGCGTCTATAAAGCCTTCAAGATGACTATTTCCGCTCTTTGTATCGCCTTGACGGCTGTCGTTGGAATTGCCATTGCCGATGGTATTTGCTCCCGTGCAACGAGGTTTTGAGTCTTGCTAATGAGAACCAGCCGTGCCGTTCGAAAGGCTGGATATCAACAATTCGGTGCGTCACAATAGAATAGAGGTTTGATGCTCAACAACGAATAACCACTCTTTAGGTCCTCTTGATTGTTGATGAACAGGTTGGCCTTTACCATGTGGCCAGGGACTTTGATCCAACCTTGTTTTACAATAATATCCTCGCTCATTCAGCCATTGGAAATATCTTCGACATTCCTGTTATCATGACTACCTCTGCTCAAGAAGGTAAGTTCTCTCCTTCGCATCCAAAAGACAGGTCAACTAATACTAGTATAGGGCCGAATGGACCAGTAAGCATATACATTCAATGCCACGACAATCACTCATGTTCCCGTAGTTGCCGAGGGAGATTCTCGAGATGTATCCGAATGCTCCTCTGATACGCCGCAACGGAGAAGTGAATGCTTGGGACAACGCCGAATTTCGCGAAGCCGTCAGAGCTACCAATCGCACACAGATGATCGTTGGTGGTATCGTTACCGACGTTTGTACGTGAACTCATAACATATCCTCATGTATGCTGTTGACCCTTTTAGGTACAAGCTTTCTCTCCCTGTCCCTTCGCGCCGAAGGCTACAGCGTTTGGGCCAATGTCGAGGCTTCCGGTACAACTACTGAGCTTCTTCGTGATACCGCCAACTTGCGAATGCATGCAGCTGGCGTTCAGCTGGTTTCGTGGTTTGCTATCGTTATGGACTTGATGCGTGATTGGCGCAATCCTCCAGGTACTGCTGGCATGCTTCCAGTGATCGAAAAGTACTTTCCAGCGTATGCATTCATTGCGAAATCCCATGGAGCTGCTGTCCAAAACGGGACAATAATTGACGGAGAGCAGCAGCTTTTGTAGACAACATATGCTGTCTCTCGGACTACAGGTTTGGCCGAGGACCACGACAGGACCATCATAGTGACTTTGTCTTGCCTTACTTTCGATATGTTAAAGCACTTCGGGTTGTCGTAGTGAGCTAGGGCGTATCTTCAAGTCGATGTTGGGAAGAAGGGCCGCCTACGTTTTCCTTGGTCGTTACCTGAAGGTGTGTGGCTTTGCTTGGGTCGACTTCGTTTCTTATTCGTAACTGTTGACTTGAATACATGCTGCTCTGTGCTCAATACTTGTGTCTGGTGCGGAGATCGGTCTTCTTTGACAACTTCTTTAATCGTTTGTCGAGATAAGCAAAGATCAATGTGACTATTGAAAGACTGATCGCCCGCGGGCTGTGGAAGGGAGCATATGGGACAAGTCCAAAATTCATCTTTAGGTGACGAGGGCGGAGATGATTTTACAACCGTAGCCTTTTTTCCAGCAGCAACGCGATGCGACAATTCCCAGGCACTTTTCGGCATATGCTCCTGTTCGTGCTCTTGGCTGAGAGATTCAAGCTCGTTCATCTCATCTTGTCGTTCCTGCCGAGCTGCATCTTCAAACTCAGTGTCAGGCCATACCTCCCATGCTCCATCTTTGTCGACATTCCCATGTGCGATATTGTTCGAAGGACATGATTTCATTTTTTTCAGACCAAAGAAGTCTATGCCAGCCTTCTTTGTGCTAATGAGATGCGTCACGCGTAATCCCATGAGTCGCAACTTCATCCCAGGAAAGTCTTTCTCGAGCTTTGCAAGCATTGGTTCTGAATACTTATACAGATCATCAGCTAGGTTCACCGCTCTTGGAGGCTGGACTTGTCGGGTAAAGACCTCATAAGTGTGCAGCTTGACCTTAAGACATAGTGTTCGTCCTCTATATTGGGTTCTCTCCAAATCTTTTTGGAGTTCTTCCGCAGTGTGGCGCAGCTTTTCTCTGAGCTCTGTCTTGTCGCCCATGTCCCGAAACGTGCTTTCGGTTCCAACGCTCTTGCGATCGGATTCGTCAGGGGGCTGAATCGTGGTCCTCCCGAGACCCAGGTAGCATTGCATGAGAAATTGAAAGGCTTTCTCACCAAACAGTTTCGAAAGATACGCGCGGTACTCGTAAATGTCGCCTATTGTGTTTATCCCAACTTCTCGCAATTCGCGTTCGAAAACCCGACCGATTCCGTTCACTTTCCGGGTTGGAAGGTCGCGCATAAAGTGCATTATCGTACTTCGGTCGCTCGCTACTTTGAACTGTCCATTGGGCTTATTCATATTAGATCCAATCTTGGCCAACTTAGCATTCGGTGCAATACCAGCAGAAACCGTAATTTTAGCATGTTCATGGACCTCCGCACGGAGTTGTTCGACGGCATCCCAAGGGGTCATATCATGCTGCTGACAATATCCCGTGATATTCAGGTATGCTTCGTCGACACTGGCACTTTCAAAGTTTGGGTCGTATCTGGAAATGACCTCACGAACCTCCTCAGCTTTAGCGGAATACTTCTCAAAGTTGAGTGGCAAGCAAATCAACTCTGGACATAATTTCATAGCAACAAAGCCAGCCATGCCACTCCGACAACCAAACTTTCGTGCAGCATAGTTGCAAGTCGTGAGCACACCCTTGCCAACCGCAAAGGGAACGTCCTTGAGATCTGGCCTGTCCAGCTCTTCCACGGCCGCATAGAAAGCATCACAATCCAAGTGTACAATATGCTGCGACAAGTCTCGCGATAGCTCCAGTTCAGTAATATAGTCGTCTGCTCTGCGCAGGTCGGAGGTCAGGTCTAGGCGCTCGAGCTGTCGTTTTTTAGCTAATATCCTACTGATCTTGTCCGTCAACGTCTTATCTTTTGCTTCTTCATTGTTGAAAAACTTCGATCCTTTAGACGCATTGTAAATGACTTCTGATACCTGGACTTGTTAGTGTCATATCGTGCACAGGGCTGGACTGGATCTACCTTCTTCTGATCTACAGAGTCTTGACCAGCCTTGGTCAAGGATGGTCCAAGGAGGGAATACTTCAGAGAGTGATGCTGGCTTGAGCCCGGATGGGACCCATCTACTGCTGCCTGGTTGGCTGCTTCTTCGGATTTCACTTCGCGATCATGACCCTGTCCTTTAGCATGTTTGTCCGTCATACCGTGGTGGTCTGGAACATTTCGATATACAGACTGCTCAAGCAGAATGAAGGAATGCTGCTGTAAAGGCTTCTAGGATCCTTGAGGCTGCAGCGGAGGGTCTTGCGGGGATGCTTGGTGACGCGCTTGCAGTTTGCAGGGATCGCGTTTCGCGTGTACCAACAAGCAAGCTAAGTGACAGGATTAGAAGCCCTAGTCTCCACAAGGTTTGAATCGGATTAGTATGTAAACAGACAAGTTAGATCAAGGAGGCTTCGACTACTTCATGTTGAAAACCATATAGACACAAGCGGATACTGTTGACCAACACAAGACATTTGTCGTTCCGGGGTCTCAACAAGTGTGAACAATATTGCCAAGACACCAGCAAGCTTCCCGCAGCACTCCTACCAAGGTGCATCCGCCGCAACGACGACGACAACACGCATATCGATACGCATGAACCCCTCCTAATACAAATTCGCCGACCATCCACTCTCTTCGCTCCATCAAGTCAGACTCAGACTCTCGTCAAGACACGCCTCAACCTCCATTGATACCATCTATAGCGTTTCACCGCACCCCCACTCGTTGTTGTGACGACCCATCAGACTTGCGGAGGACGATTTGACCGCCTGTGACCAGTTGAACATCGATATGGCATGTTACCATTACGACTGTAGCGTGTTGAGTCCATGATAAGGCCCAAGAGTTGACACAATGCCTCCCGAACGACAAAATAATGCCAATCCGGCGCGCCCATTGATGCCAACGCTGGCTTCATCTAGGACTGCTCGGACTCCCATCACACCACGCCTTGCTGCTGCAGCTCAGCCTACGACAGGTGGTATGCGGCGGAACGACAGATCAGACATAACTTCAGCGCCGAACACGATACTGCCGTCCTCGTCCGTAACACCAGCAAACAAGAAATCCCTCAATAGTAACATTACACCCCGTTCTTCCGACCGAAGATCACGCGCCGGTAGCACTCAGTCAACATCCAACGATGCCTCAATACACTCTCCACCGATGGCCAGTCGGCCTGTATCAGGATTCGATGGTTACAGGAGAGATACAGGGAACAGCTACACCGGCTCAAGCTTAGCAGCAGCAGCACCAGTCGGTGGTGGAAGATCTCGCAGTGTCATAGGCCCTGGCAGCGCGCAAGCCGGCAAAATGAGGAGCCGCTCGCCCCATTCCACCTTGTCTGGGATCGCTGGATCCGAGTCGGGCGCGCGAGAAGATCAGTCGATGTTCTTCCACGCCGATGAAGCAAGATCGCAACGTGCTGCGGTAGCACCCCCAGTGCCGAGTGCACCAGTACAGAAGAAGCCTACATTTTTCTACGCTGATGGAAGGAGGGAGACTGGCTTTGTGGAGCCTGTCGGGGTTCCGTCGCCTCCTTTGTCAAGTCTAGGAAGAAACAATCTTTCACCTCCGTCACAATTCTTCCTGGCAAGTGATGCTCCGGTTTGCAAGCCGAGTAGTATACATCCCGCGGCGTCTCCCCCTTCCGCTCTTCCCGAACCCAACATACAGGCTCCACAATCCAGAGCACTGGCTTTGAGATCACCTTCGCCGGAGAAAATTAACATCCATCTGTCTTATCGCAAAGGCGCATCGCAGATCATGAGACCGAACGGCCACCGACCGTCGCCCGTATCGATCCTATCAAGCGAGCATTTGACTAGACGTCGCTCGAGCACTGATTCTCCTCTTGCAAAATCTTCGCATGCAAAGACCAGTAGCTTGTCCTCGATTGATTCCATCAACTCACCTCCTCGTCTACACGAAGGCAAGGTCGAATCCACCTCACCTACAACACCACTAAGAGCTAACATAGCCAAAAATTTCACGGAAAAAAGTACCGGTCGGCCGTCGTTGGACTCCAACTTGTCATTGCCTAGCGAGAGTCAGGTGGCGATGTCTGAGGACCATGTTTCGGGGCCCCAAAGTCCGACTGCACCGTTGCAGAGTGGAAATAGTCTGCAAAAGATGAACGAGCTTGCAGCCAATGCTAGGCGTGAGAGGAAAGTACTGGATCTTGAGATTAGCAATTCGTCCCTCCTTGCTATCAATCGACAATTAGAACGAGAAGTTCGAAAACAGAAGGCGGAACTACGACGTTATAGGCGACTAAGTCGAGCGGGTAGGTTCTCAACTAGTACCGCCCGTACCTCGTCGGGCGAGTATTTCGACATCGATGACAGCGAGAGCCTGGACATATTAAATGAAGTCGATGAGGATGCGGAAGAGGATGAGGATGAGGAACAGTCTTTGAGCGAATCATCTGCCGAAGATGAAGATTTATCGCCCGATGCTCTTGCTGAGCGCGATGCACGACATGCGTTTAAAGACGAAAAACGATTGCAGCTCGATCTGTCGAGGCATAAAGAACTTTTGGTGGACTCTCAGAAGATGAACCAAAGTCTAAAGCGTTGCCTGGGCTGGACAGAGGAGCTTATTGCTGAAGGGAGGAAAGCGCTGGAGTACAAAGTCAAGGTTTCAGACGTAAAACTTGGTGGTCGTGTGCTTCAGGCAACGGAGCATGAAAACGACTACAACGATGATGACGAGGAAAATGATCCTACGATCGGTTCTGGTGGAGCTCTGTTGAGCCCATGGATCCCGAGTTCTGAGATGCAAGAAGATCAGATAAATGCTTTATTGACATCCATCAACGCGGCTCGTACAGATCGAGATAGTGGTATCGAACTCGAGCTCCCCCAGACCCGAAAAGACCAACTAGAGCTATCATAAGCTGCTCAGTAGGCTTTTTTCCACGACAGGTCTTTAAGATCTACACCACTTCCACAGACACATCAGGTTCGCTTTCCTTTGTTAACGCAAACAGCTTGACTCTTCGGGCTTGCAGGATCCTCTGGCGTTGAGTAATGAGCTGGTAGGGGACCACGAGGAAGGCACAGCTGGACTGGAGCGATCATATTACGGGTGAACATTTTTCGAGGCATAGTTTGACTCATGGCGGAACCACTACCTTTGTTTGTTGCTTGTTGACCCTGTACAATTTGGCCGGTACATTGAACGCACCCATACCCCATGATACCCCCTATTCATAGTCTATCTCTTGATAGACCAGTCAAGATTATATAGCTGACGGTCTGTACATAGTCACTCTACTGTCAGAGCAATAGACTGTATAATTTACTCAATCAGCGCTGATCGTGAAATCGGTAGATACTGGCTGGCTGATTACCATAGCGTGCGTTGGTTAATTCGCATGCCTCTACTTCCTCTGATTCAACTCTTCTGGGAACTCAGCCACCACCTGGCATCTACCAGCTGACGTCATCCGGAAGTGCTACTTAGCCACCTTGCTAGATAGATCTTCAGAAGAACATCATACGAAAGGAGCTCGCAGATCGCTTTCTCACAACAGTTCCCGTAGTAGCAGATGCACAGAATCAAAGGATGGGACAGAACCTATCCGACCACCCTCTAGCCATTCCAGATAATCGTCTTCAGATCTTAATCAACCAGATCAAAGACTACCAGATAACTCATGGCTCTCTAATAAAACTTCTGCCAGGGGTAAATAATAATGAGGAATCGCCTGTGCAGTCTGTTCCAGTCGGTGTTGCAGTATTTCCAACTCCATGGCCGCGAGAGCTGTTCGAGCGAGCTACGGAGATTCAGCAGGCCTTCAATGAGCTGTACATACGGATTTCGGAGGATCCCAAGTGGTTGGGCGATGTACTAGTAGATCTACGACGATCGGATAGTTTCACACAGAAGCTATGGAGAATATGGGAAGCTGTGAGCGAAGAGCAGAAGGGCGAGGAAGGCCGCACGAATCTAGGCATTTTCCGGAGCGACTACATGCTACATGATAGAAGGGGAGACGGACAAGAGCTCGATATCAGGCAGGTTGAATTTAATACCTTTTCCGTGGCCGGTGGTACGCACGGGAACATAGTAGGGAATATGCATCGGCACCTTTGTCGGACTGGCGCGTTTGATGCCGAAAACACCACGGCAGGCAAGACGAACCAGTGCAAGCTCGAAAACCTTCCAATCAACGACACCATCAAGGGCATAGTCGCGGGTCTGAAAGCCGCACACGAGGCATACGGCCCAGCAAGGAGCTCAGATGTCTCAGCAACGGCAATGCTTATGGTCGTGCAACCCCACAATATCAATATCTGCGATGAACGTCCACTAGAATACGCACTATGGGACCAGAGTCCCTCTATACCCTGCTACCGTGTCGTCTTCAGCGACGAAGTTTTGGAGCGAACCTCTCTCACGGCCGACAAGCTTCTTCTGTACCACCCACCGCATACCGCCCAGCCCGTCGAGATCTCAGTCGTGTACTTCCGCGCCGGATATGACATGCACGAATACACCGATGCCGGCATCAAAGCCCGATACCTACTCGACCGCAGTCGGGCTATCATATGCCCCTCGATCCTGAGTCATCTTGCGACGTTCAAGAAGGTCCAGCAAGCGCTCTGTGTGCCTGGCGCTGTGGAGCGTTTTCTGCCAGACGAGAAAGCTAGGCTTGTGAGAGCGACGTTCAGTGCTATTCTGCCTATGGACGAGGAGTCTAGGCTGGGCCAATATGCGAGGGAGCTTACGCAGGATTCCGTGAGGGCAATCGATTACATCCTCAAGCCTTCTCTCGAAGGTGGCGGGCATAACGTGTATGGGATCGATATTGTGCCGTTCTTAGCGAAGGTGCATAAACGGAGATGGGCGCAGTACATCCTCATGGAGTGCATACGACCGCCGAAGATAGACAATATCTTGTTGACTGGGAGAGGCGTATATCAAGGACCAGTAGTTAGTGAGTTAGGCATGTTTGGCACATGTTTGTGGATGAGTGATGTTGGCGACGGCGTCGAGATCTTGCGAAACGAATGCGCGGGTTGGAGCTTCAAGACGAAGGCTGCGGACGTTGACGAGATGAGCGTGGTAAAAGGATATGGTTGCTTTGACTGTCCTTATCTGACTGTCTAGTTCAATCACCATCCTGAAATCTTAGTCGACGAGATCTCAAGATGCGCCGTTCGTATAGGCTATGCACAGCTATAAATCTGCATATTGGCCCTGGAGCAGGCTATGCTTCTTCCATTGGGATCCGTAAGTATTATTTAATAATGATCTAAAGAAGCCCTCCCTCGCCCGTAGTGCAGATGCCAGTTACAAAACAAAAAAAAATAAACAAAGTGCATCGAAACGAAGGTACGCCGAAGTCGCGAAATGCAAAACATTGGGTCTAACCGGGATTTGAACCCGGGGCCTGTCACATTAGAAGACTCTAAAGAATCCGGGAAAAGAAACCCGAAGCGACAATCATACCACTAGACCATTAGACCACTCATGTATTCAGCATTTGGCTCAGGAAAATTATAACTGTTGATAAAAATTGCTTTCAGAGTGGGGAAGAGTGACCAGGGTCAACCAATGAGTCTTTGCTTAGAGCCGGGTGAGACCCGGCTAGTTCTCCACAATTTTACAACTTCAATCCACGTCGTTCGTTGCAACGTCGGACGTCAGATGTCCTCAGTCTCTTTCTAGCAATGTCTGGCACCGTGTGTGGTAGAGTACTCTACTAAACAAACGACCTCTCTTGGGGAGAATACTTGCTGTCATTCAGGCCTTATCGCCTTGGTGCATCTGTCACTTTATATCCTGTACTAGTATCGTCTTTCATACGTGTCTTATGATTTCACCGTTCGTTATATATGCAGTCACTAACAATATCCAAAGACATTCACCATATGTCTAGCTCCCCAGTAATATTGCTAGAATGCCCCATGAGTCGCCCTATTCGTGGCTGCCGTTTGATCCTAGATTGTATAAGAGCAACTACGCTGGCGGCATCACAACTCATAAAAATCTTCTTTGACCTTCTTGGACTCAAGACCTCCGATGATATGTACCTTGGCATCAGGCTGGCGTATGTGCAAGAGAGCTTCTCTTTAGGCTTCCAAGGCTCTTTCAAATGCAACAGAGATTCGATTACTTTAATTGTCCGCGCGATCGTGGATGACTTTTGAAGTTCAGATTGAGAACAATTGTAGAAAGCCTTGCGACCTTGATGAGCAGCCGAAAGTCTTACATTGAACGGGACAATGAAGATCACAGGCGATTTTGCAAAGGATTAGCCACTGTTCATTATCAGGTCGACAAGCTCACTGATGAGGTCGAGCAACTTCGTTGCGTCCTTTCAACGAAAGTGTTGTCCGACTCCAAGATTTCTGCTGAATCCTCGCTCGGGTGTGCTGTGTTGTGTTGGCTGCCGAGACGAATCGGCTTTATGTAACTTTGGAAGAGCTCGTGAAGGCGAAAGGAGCTGTCGTAGGAGATCGGAAGATATGGAACGACTATTCAAGAGCATTGGAAGTACCAGCTTCGGAAGCAAAGGATGTTGTATGGGCGAGCAGTGGTATATTCTAAGACTTTGTAGAATATGCTCTCACACCTTGACAGCACGACTCCGACGAATCCGATGACGATCACGATCACGATTGGGCACTCGATCGATCGCGACCCAGACCGAGGGCGAGTCCAGCAGCTATCGGAGTGCAGGGTCATCGTAGCAGAAAGACTTCCATTCCACGATACAGAAAAAGCTCTGTCCGAACGCGATTGTATGATGGCAGGTAGCTTCCCAGGGAAAGAGACCTAGTAGCGCCTACAAGGCGGCCACTTCCACCCTACCGAACAGCGCAAAATGCCATTGTTTGCGAGCATAGCTTAAGCACGAGCCAGTGAACAGCGAACCGTGGGTAGGCAGCACCCCGCTTGTGTGGTGCCGCTGCCACACTATTTACACATACTTGCTTTACTTGGGGTATATAATCATGTCAACGAGTACTGTTCTCATAACCCCAGTGGGAGAATAGTCTAGTTGGTTAACGACCTGACCTACCACTGAAGCAAAGCACCAGATGAAGGAGCTAAGTATCTGCAGGGGAGCAGAGGCGCGGGTTCGACCCTTGTGGACCTGAGCCTTTTGTATTTTTTCGACTTTTTTGCCATTTTCATAATTTTTGGAGTTTTAACTTGTAGACTGCTTTCTTTTGGGTCTTTGTTATTGGGGGATCCTTTCTAGAGACTGATGAGAGGCTCATTGAATGGATGGAAGAAAGATTGCTTGATAATGAGAGTCTGTGAGGCAAATACATTCGGTTAACAGCGAACCACAACCAGAAAGCACCTATTGTGCTACGATGAAACACGCATTAGTTGCGCGTGGCATTTGCGGCGCGTTCTAGAGACAACGTAGTATATACATGCTCACGCTCGCACTCGCATTCGCACTCCTGAACTGCCCGGTACGCCCGCGGCAAGAACACCCATCCTTCCAGGACCTCCTCGTAGGTAGGTGGCCGCAGCGGAATACCTACCCGACATACATCCTACCCGTCAGACATCCTACCCAGCACTCCCAGCGCACGTGCACCCAAGGCAAAAGCTATATAACCGCCCTTTCCTCTGTCCACCAGTTCTCCTTCCATCATACCACTAAAGGCACCATGGCAACTATGGTATACCGTACAATGTTGTGTCCTTTGGGGAGTGTTGGCGTACAAAGATGGTGTTCTTCCCATGGTGGTGGGGTTCGGTTGTTGTGCGGTTCTTCGGCGTGGGATGGTGGTGATTGGTGGCATTGGGCTGTAGTGGTGGTGATCATCATTGTAGGATTTGAGTGAAGGGGGGTATACGCGTATAGAGCGGAGAGGTGAAGAGGGTTTTGAGGGGATGGAGGAGGTGGGGAGTTGACGCGATAACTAACACTGTAGAGATTAGAGAGTCTAGGTTTGTTCTGGAAGGGAGATAGATGTCTTCCAGGGTAGGATTGCACGCATTTAGACAGAGATGTTCTGGATTTCTTCGCGGTAGGGACTATACATGGAAGGATGCTGAAGAGTGGCAGTTTCTCACTATAGCAAGTTTACCAAAGAATTGGTTACATTGATGACTGTGTTGCTGTCTCCAGATGCGTGAAATGCAATTGAGTTATCAAGAAGTCTGATAGAATTTCGCTGAGACACAGCAAGGCGTGCCAATAGTTCCTGAGCCACATAAGATCAACCTGGTGCGAATAGAACACTGCCATCTAGTTCTGACTGGTGAGAGACACAAGGCTGAGCGTATAGAGTAACTCTCAACACAGCTCTTCGCCGCCAGCTGATAGATGTTATGTCTTCCAAAACCCTCTTTACCTTTCGTCATGAACTGTAACGTGACGTTGAAGTTCCAAGTAGTCCTCTGGAGGAGCGTCGTATTGCTTATGTGGATCCATTCAGCCGCATCTAGGCCCGCAAATCAACAGCCCTGCCGAGTATCCTACACTATTTTCACGTCAGACTTAGTTCCGAGACATTCTCCATACCGAGCTGGATAGTGTGCTAAGCCTTCTTGCGTCGTATATCTCATCTTCGTGATACATGATTGCATCGCACTTGGCGAACATCGGACGAAAGCGATATGCTGGCGAGCATGGATCCTCCAGGTCCAAGCTCCATGACCCTAGATCTTTCAATGAGAACGCATGTCACCAAAGGCACGGCAGCATATTGCAGGTGCACTGAGCCATCGAAAAGCTTTGAACACCTTGCTTCGAGCGTAGCCATCCTCAGGAACGGTAACATTAGCACGGACTAAAACACTGGAGCTTCATGGGGCAACTGTACGCTAGGCTCCATGTTCACGATGTTGTGTCGCTTGAACCTGCAAGTATTGTAGTACGCCATACTTTCGCCTTGCTTATACGCCAGGGTATGATCTCGCGAGGCTGCAAACAGGACCCAACGATCTCACAGGTTGATCTGACGCCAAGTATTGGTAGGATGCGGCTCGTATGACTATGACCAATGGCACGCAGCGTGGTATTGACATCTGGTCTTGTTCACTTGATGGTCCGTGATGGCGGATGGTCCCGTTCCTTATAGGACTTTGTGGATCCACAGGTGAGTATAAAGACGCGATCTACAACTTCACCGTTGAAAAAAAGTGTCAGCAACAAATACCACACAGCACAATTCCAACGAATATCCCAACCTCCACCGAATCAAGCAAACTGATACGCACCATCACCATGCAGATCTTCACCATCGTCGCAGTCCTCGCCGCTGCAGCTTCCGCAGCCTCAGTCAGTCGCCAACCCGGTCCAGTCAACTGCTCGACCTGCAACCTCGACGGCTCCGGAAGAGCATGCCACCCGTCAGCCGCCTGCACCTTGAACGGCGGTGCCGGAGCTCCCAACAAAGCCTACTGCACCTGTCCATCCGGCTTCAAGGCAAACCCGAGAGAAGTCGGCGCGGATCCAGCCGCGCAGTGGCGCCTGAACTGGGCCGGACATGAAAGCCAGGTCTTCGTACGTGAACAGTGCCGATTGTCATGATTTTGAAATGTGCTGACGCGCGAGGTGTTAGGTGCGCTGGGAGACTGCGTGTACCACACCGTGCAACGACGCTACCTGCTCTGAGATCAGCATTAATCGCAACCCGCAATGCTTTGCGTAGGTGTTTTCCTAGGAGTGGCATCGGACGAGTGGGTCGGGTAGTGTGATATCTGAGGCATAGCTCTCGTCTGGTATGGTTCACATTGAGTGTGATATGCTGCTGGCATAGAAGGGCCTGATAGCGAGTGGCGATGAAAGTATGAGATATGGAATGCGTATCATGCAAGGACTTTCAGGAAAGGGCCTTCTGAACCATAACATAATCATGAATATCACATAATCAATCTACTCTTTAGGCATTTTGCAGAGCTACATGAGGATGTAGGTTGGTACTGATGTGAGATTAATGTGATTCTAAACACAGCGTCTGGGGATTTGACGTAGATACTCATTACATGTAGGGAGGTCGTGCTGATGACAGTGTAAAGAAATATGGACATGGAAGAGGAGGTTTCAAACGATGACTGTAGCAAATTTGTTCTGATATGAATGGTGAGATGTGGGCCTACCACTGTGTATCGAAGCATAGAGCTGATAATAGTCTATTCCTTTTGAGAAATGGAATTAAACCAGACTCGAGTTGTCGAAAACATAAAACTGTATTGTGAACCGATGCAAAACAGACTTAGAAGATATGTAGAAACACATGACCGAAGTAGTACTTATATGGAATCTGTAGACCAGTACAACGTTGCCAGAGTACATATGGTCAGCCACTCTGGTGTAGCCTGTTGCTGACTTTACAATAGTAAGCGGTTATTGTCCTGGAACTGTTGGAGTATATAAAATATCCTGCCGTGTTGTGATATGTTCCGAGCTGTGTTGTCGGATGCAATGAATGCACTGGAAATGGCCGCTGCAGCAACAATTCCGAAGGACTGAGTCATTGTCGTGAGTCCTACAGATACTGTGATAATCCGTGAAGAGCGGCCATGGAGTTTCGTCGTGGCTCCTCGCCGTGAAAGAAATATAGGTGAGAGGTTGGTTGTTTGGTGATAGGGGGAGCCGACGGTAAGCGTGCCGATCCACCATCCATGCGTCAGTCGGCGTCGGAGTTAGCGTTGGACCCCGCCAGAAATTACGCAGGGCGCGCGCTAAATTGATATCTCCCTAGCTCAGTGCTATTGATATGTTATCGGGAGCCCCTCCAGCTCAAGTCGCTCCGGTGACTCCAGTCGTACAACACAGTCTTCTTGTCTCCCCCTCTCAATTGACACTGAACACACACCTCATACTACTCTGAACATATCTAGGACTTGTCAAGATCCACATCGACACCTACAAGCCACTCAAACTTGCGAGTAAGACGGTGTAAACAAACGGAGCTCTGCACGCCATGGCAGCATCGTGCCGCGCTGCCAACAGGCTTCGAGGAGCTCTGCTTTCCCACGGACTTCGATCTCGCTCACAAACTTCCCTCATAGCTGTCAATGGCATCCGGAAGGTCTCTGCTGCGGCAGCTGTCAAGGCCGCTATCACTGGACAGTCATACTTTCCGGACGAGCCAAGGGTCCCAATCGTGAAGACTGAGATCCCCGGGCCGAAGAGTACAGAGGCAATCAAGAGACTTAGCCAAGTCTTCGACACCAGGTCACTGAACATGATGGCCAACTACAAGGACAGCTACGGCAATTAGTGAGCGGCTTCCAGGCCAGGATATGAGAAACTTGGCAACTGACGGACTATAGCATCGCAGATCTGGATGGGAACCTACTCCTAGACGTGTAAGGCTAGCATGTCTGTCTGTTATGTTTTCCACAATATCTAACACAGCACGCAGGTATGCTCAGATTGCCTCCATACCTGTCGGATACAACAACCCGGCGCTCCTCCTCGCCGCCACATCCCCTGACATGGCCTCGGCCATCATCAACCGTCCAGCGCTCGGAAACTTCCCCCAGCACGACTGGGCCGAGATACTCGCCACGGGAATCCTCAAAGTAGCACCACGCGGTCTCGACCAAGTCTTCACCGGCGTCAGCGGCTCCGACGCCAACGAACTCGCCTTCAAGGCAGCATTCATGTGGAAGCGGCAGCAACAACGCGGCACAGCCGACTTCACCCCCGAAGAAATCGAATCCTCCATGAACAACAAGTCCCCCGGCTCACCCGACCTCTCCATCCTCTCCTTCACCTCCGCCTTTCACGGCCGCCTCTTCGGCTCCCTCTCAGCAACCCGCTCCAAGCCGATCCACAAACTCGACATCCCCTCCTTCAACTGGCCGCAAGCCCCCTTCCCCCAATGCAAATACCCACTCGACGCCCACTCCGCCGCCAACATGGCCGAAGAAGCCCGCTGTCTCGCGGAAACCGAGCGGCTCATCACCGAATGGCCGCACCCGCCCGCCGCCATCATCGTCGAGCCCATCCAGTCCGAAGGCGGCGACAACCACGCCTCGCCACACTTCTTCCGCGGCCTGCGCGACCTCACGCGCAAGCACAACATCCTCTTCATCGTCGACGAGGTCCAGACCGGCGTCGGCGCCACCGGCCGCTTCTGGGCCCACGACCACTGGGCACTCGAGCACCCGCCCGACATGGTCACGTTTAGCAAAAAGGCCCAGACGGCCGGCTACTACTACGGCGACCACGCCCTCCGGCCGAATAAGCCGTACCGCCAGTTCAACACCTGGATGGGCGATCCCGCGCGCGCGATCCTGTTCCGCGCCATCATCGCGGAGATTGAGCGGCTCGGCTTGGTCGAGAATACGGCTGAGGTGGGCAGGTATACGTATGCTGGCTTGGAGCGGCTGGCGGACAAGTATCCCGGGCAGATTAATGACTTGCGCGGGAAAGGGCAGGGCACGTTTCTTGCGTTTGACAGTCCGAGGCGGGACGAGGTGCTGAGGAAGGCGAAGAGTGTGGGGTTGAATCTTGGGGGCAGCGGGGAGGCGGCGGTGCGGTTGCGGCCGATGCTGATTTTCCAGAAGTATCATGGTGAGTCGAATCTTGTCCTGGGTGCGTTTTAGTGTGGTTTACTGACTGGACGTTTGATGGCAGCCGATATGTTCCTGGAGCGCATGGAGATGATCTTGAAGTCGTGACATGGTGTGTTTGGATGGATGGATGGATGGATGGATGGAGGGGTTTATGTATACGTTTCTGGGGGGGTGGCATGCTATGCTCGTGCATGTGCGCCACACCGGTGCTATCACATCTATGTCCAAACCTTTCATACAAATACAAGACACACAGGATCTTCCATCTACCCTGCACTGTGCTCCAACTCATCCTCCTCCTCCTCCTCACTCGAACGTCGCAAGGGCTCGCTCACTGCTCGTCAATGGAAACAGCTGCTTGTAGAAGCCCACAGCGCCTGCAACGAGTATCACATAATACGCCACCGTCCACCCTATGCCCAAACTCGCATACTGCACCTTTCCACGCGACGTAGCCCCAGATTGGCGCTGTCCCTGCCTCTCGCTCTCCCTCCCTCTCTCCCTCTCCCTCTCCCCATTTACCACCACCACCACATCCTCGCCCACACGGCCCCAAAACCGCGGAAGCCCCATCCAATTACAAAAGCTATGCGCAAGTATCAGCCCCAGCAGACTACGCGTGCGCAAAAAGACAAAGGCGGCGTAGAAGCCAAACAGCGAAGTATACGCAAACTGAAACAGCGAGCGGGCGAGCGCGGGCAGGGCCGGCACGCCCGGGTTCGTGAGGCGGAACTCGTAGTAGTGGTGCACGTGGGCGATGCCAAAGTAGAGCGGCGTCAGGAAGACGGTGCGGAGAGGGGTGATGTGGCCGAGCAGGTGCAGGGGGATGATGAGCGAGCGCCAGATGAGTTCTTCGGAGACGGGGCCCTGGGGTTAGGGTCAGTTTGTCAGCCAGTCAATTAAGTAGGCAGGCCAGGTTCCCGCGTCTTCAAGAACAGAGTATACACACAGCAATGTAATTCCGACACCCCACCCAATCAGCCAGCACGGCCTCATACAGCGGCCACCCACGGATCCAGCGCCTCCACCCACCTTCCACGACTCCAGCCTCGAAGAGCGGGCCGGCGAAGAGGATGGCTGTCAGCAGCAGCGTCTTCGCGGCGTCTTTCAGCGACACGGGCCACCAGCCCAGTAGATTGAGTGTGTCGAGCGGGCGGGCGTAGGTGTAGTGCTGGACAGCGTAGATTGTGACGAGGGAGGCGACGAGGCAGGAGAGGGAGACGGCGCGGATGCGGGCGCGGATGGAGGAGGGGGCATCGCGGGAGAGGGTGGGCGAGGGCCGGGTGGCGGGCGAGAGGTAGAAGGGGAGGATGTAGATGAGGGTGAAGAGGACCTGTTGATCGTGGGTGGGTTAGTGTTCATTTCTTTTGTGTGTTGTGGGTTAGGGGTTGTGGAATGAATGGATGAATGAATGAATGGGAGTGACGTACTGATATCAGGGCGGCGGACCCAGGGGACAACGCGGGCTTTTCTGTGCGTCAGTCAGTCAAATGTTAGCGTCGCGATTCGTAAGGAGATATAATGAATTGAATTGAGAGCGTGGTGTTTTGTGTATGTGTGTGAGAGGAGGAGTAATTACCGGGCTCCTTTCTGAAGGCCGAGACCAGACGGTTGAGATAGTCGACAGGACTCCCCATTAAGACTGACTGACTGATGACCTCACTGGGTGAAAGGCTGTCACTGAGTATTACAAGCTAGTAATTAAGCTTCGAAAAAAAAAAGAAAGCGCGGACAATTGTCATGTGACGACGCTGGACGACGGCGACAACGACGAGAATTGACGAGAACGCGACGGAACGGGAAGGAGGCTGTTGAGAGTCCAGACTCAACGAGAAGGAGCAAGACGTCTTTGGGCACCTGCACCTTGTCCGAATGGGGAGAGCGCGACAGACATCTCTACGGAGCAGTCGCATAGTTCTTGATCAGGATAGGGACCGGTGGTGTTATCGTTATCCGTCCACTGTCGTGTCTTTTATCGCGCGCCTGCTATTTTTGGACGGCGCCGCAAAAGCATATTAAAGCATCTCACACTCGTCATGTCCGCGCGCCGTGACCGATAGAACCTGTGATTGCATGAGAGAGGAACGGTTCGGAGTACTACGGTGGTCGTTGCATGAAGAAAAGAAAGCAGGATGCACAGTTGCTTCTGTTGCGGTCTTGTCGTCAGTCTGTCTAGATAGACACTGCGCAGGAGTAGTGTGAAAGTGTCAGATCAGGTACGGCGTGAAGCGATAGTGTGATCATCAAGACACAGAGATTATATGACTTGAAGAGAGGAGGGCAGCAAGAACAACTACAACATAACAACTGCAACATAACGACAGCCAACACTGGTGGGCTCAAACATTGACCCGGCGCAAAGTCCTGAGAGCGGTGTGCTAGCACTGTATGTAGCTAGACGCCGTTGAAAGGAGGCTTGAAGCTGAGATGAAACGTCCCGCATAAAAAGACGTCAGCTAGTCACTAGTTCCGTCCACGAAGACGCGATCCCCAGGGGCAGTTCACGATGGGATTTGCAGAGCGAGTGTGTGCCATGGTTCGCAAGTGAGATGTGGAGAACAAGCCTCAGGGGGGGAAAGTCAGTGTGCCAGCTTCCAGAGCTTTTTATGGCACACGACAGAACCATTAATGTTTCGGTACCAAAGCGCAAAGAGCATCAAGGACTCCAGACGATTTGTTTCATCGTGGGCGCCAGTGGAGGGTGGTGTGGGTTGTGTATGTGGGTGTGGTAGAATAAGCGTGAGGAGCGTGGAAACGACAGGCAGACAGGAGGAGTGAGAGAATGTCAGCTCGATGCATGTATGTGCTGGCACTCAATTGACCACAGTAATACATACTGCTTAATACTATTAATATTATTGTTACCGATGAGGATGGGAGACGAGGCATGCAGGAGTGAGGAGAAGGGCGCGACAGGAATGAATGAATGCATATTGTTGATTCAAACCTGAACGAATCAGAGATGCAGCCCGATGGGGTTTTGTGGCATCGGCGCGCTGTGAGTGGCCAGAGCGTGACGCAATTTCGTTAATGACGCCCGCTAAGCCCAGCCAGGACTAGCGGTGTCGCGCACAAGCATTCCACACGCGCCTCAGCAAATCTCTTTTTACGCGTTAGAACGGCGGTTCAAGTCTCCTGGACCACAAACATTTGCTGGAATCTCACCGTACACTACCAACGACTACACACTTTACGCGGTACATGGTACCAGACCATGAGGCAGGGCCCGTACGGCGCCCTCGTCCACATCACATGGAGAACCTTCTCTTGCCTCTTGACTCTTGAGTCGTCTTGAGCCTTGACTCTTGAGTCTGAGAGCGGAGGGAGAGTGAGTGTATAGTAGTAGTGTAGTGTAATAATAGCCCAACTTGTTATTGTTGTTGTTGTTATCGTGAATTGTAGCATTCAGACTAATTACTACATCATCTCTCAAAAAGGTTCATCGTCCTGCTTTCATTATGCCCCGATTCTGCCATCCAGAAGATCCTTCTTGACCCCCCGAAATTGACCACTGTCCCCCATAACCCCCTCCCTCCCAAAGGAAAGGAACCACACAAAATCAATAACCTATCCCTCACCGCGATTTGCAAAAGCACCGATATCATCTGCAGCGCCAGCCAGTCAGACGGCCTCTCTGCAGTGCCAGCGACATACAGCATTAGCCCATTCCACACGCCCATACCAAATCTGCCACTCGCTTGGCCCATCTCGTCAATTCTCAATTCTGCCGACGACCCACTCGTTACAGCAGTCGCCCATCCATCCCACCATCTCCTCTCCATCCTCAAACCCTCAATCCTTCACCACACTCTCTTTGTCGCCATTTTTTGGCCAGTCACTCTTTTGGACTCTGTGTAATTCTTTCCTCCTTCTTTGTCGCTCTTTTTATCAACAAAAACACTTCTTATGCCCTTTCACGAGTCTCTCTTTCAGCCGCCCGTTCATTTCACCGACGACTTTGTTAATACTAATGCCTTGAGGAACCTGCGAAAAACCCCCCCACGGGACTGTTCTTTGACTTCCCATCCACCTTCTCATGACCTTTCCTTGCTGCCTGTACCATCTCCTAATTCCGCCATGTCTTCCTCGTCAGAAAACGAGAATCCTTCGCCGCTGCATACGAAGCCGGTCCTGCGCATGCCGTCGCCCCGCCGCAGGCCTCTCCATGACAGATCAAACTCTCGGAACAACGACTGGGCCGGACCAAGTATCCGCATGGTAGACGACCTGGATGTGACGACTTATGCGAAGACGCCATTTCCAAACCATCCCTCTCAAATCTTAGCACCGCGCAGAGAGCCGCCTGGTTATGCGTTCGGGGACAGGGGCTCTGGCGGTGCTCGAGTTTCGGATGCTAGCTCGGCTACTAGGGTTCCATCAACGGAAACGAGCAACCCCACGGAGGACTTGTATCCCAAACCACTACAGTTGCGCAAAGGCCAGCGGGGTTCTGGTTCGGTATCAAATTCAGATGTCGAGAGCGTCACGGATGCGTCGCCATGGACACCTGCTTCGTTCCGCTTGTCGCAAGACGTCAGTCCCCCGTCCACACCAGGCGTTGCACGAAATTCCCTATTACCACCAGGCGGCTTAGACATCGTCAAGGAGGAGTCGCCGCCATTGCCACCGCAACAGGAACAGCAGCCTCTACAGACTCTACAGCCTCTGCAAGACCAGCCCACGATACGCGCCGTTCACCCATCAAGCGCTGCTCCTTCACAACCACTCACCTCGGCGCAGTCAAAAGCCTCTCTCACTTCCTCCACCTCCACCGACACTCTTGTTCTTCACTACGGCATCGAAGAGCGCAGTAATTCCTCAAGTTCTGACCTTGCCTTTCCACGTCCACCTTCACCTGTTCGACAGGCCAAAACACCGACATATGCGCAACCACGTGTAGCGAAGCGGGCTTCATCTGCACTACCAGCCTCTCCTTCTCGACCGAAGATTAACCAATCATCCGACTCTCTGGCCTCTCTGGATTCAAACTCTTCGGAACGCCCTCGATCATCATCTGCGCCCGTCTGCGTGCCTCATGTTTCTTTCACTGCGGGAACAGAACGCCCGAGTGTTGTTCAGTATCCGGTAGTCCGGGCACCGCAATCGAGCGGTTCTTGGGCGCAATCCTCTCAGGCTGTACCACGTCAGAAATCCAAGAAAGCCTCGCGAATGAGTGATCGGTTTTCGGGCCGGCCCTTGAACACGCAGCTCTCCAACAATCCTTCAGCGTCTGGACAAGCATCCCAATCATCGCAGACACGCCCGCAGTCGAATGTGAAAGTGCTGAGCTCAGTCCCGGAGCGCAAGCCTGTGCCTCGTAGCAGGGTTGTAGAGCAGCCATCGGCGGAGTCACTGACGGTGCCTCAACGGACACTTTCGAATGTGCGACCGCACGACTGGAGGGATTCGGATGAGCATCATGATGTAGTCACGGAGCTTCAATCGCCGCCTCTCAGAAAGCAGCGTTCTGGCTACTTTAGCAGGTTCTCGTCCGAGTCACGGCCCAACTCATCACGTGGCAGCGGCTCCAGACCGAGCTCGTCATCGTCGGATGTTGCGCACTTTATCGCCAACACGATACCTGCTTGGGCGAGATACTACTACCAGAGAGGTGAGCGAGGCGCCGACTTGGCCGTGGATGGTGACTGCCGAAGAGACTCGGTGCACAGCGAGGGCACCAGCGTCAGCAGCGAGCCCAACTACCGTGTATGGCGTCCACGCACCAGACCTCGGCCAGGTGATGAATCGACGGATTCTCTCGCCATCTCTGAAGCGCGCGTGGAGCAGGAGGCATATGTGCAGGGAGGACGTCGGCAGCCGATGAACGAGCCATGGGCACCTCGTCTTCGACGCGACAAACGGCCAATATCGCGCATCAGTGCGTGGCGAGCACCGTCGTTTGATGACGCGTTCAACTTTCTGTCCTGGTCGCAAGGCAATCGACAGGTGCTCTTGTTCTGTCTTGGCTTCTTCTTCCCCCCGTTATGGATCATGGCCTCGTTCCTCTACGTTCGACCGCCGGAATGCCACGAGAAAGATGCGACGCCGGGCCAGGTGGAGGCAGCAATGGCAGAGCACATGGGGCAGATTGACGAGATCCGGTACCAGAAGGCGCGCTGGTGGCGGAACCTCAACCGCATCATGTCGGTCGTCGGCGTGGCTCTAATAGTAACAATCGTGAGTGTGAGGGCCTGAAAGTGAAAAGCAGTATCGTTTTGTTTAACAATTCGTACAGATTGTCCTTGCCATATTCGCATCGCGGGCTTGAAATACGGGCACAAAATATTTGCAACATCAATGTACACGTCCCCAAACGGGTATCTACGATTTTCTTTTACACATAAGTTCAACGTCATCTACGAATTGTCGACATAACACTTCATGATGTCATGACGAGGCCCTACGCCACTACACTCATTGTTTTCACTATACACTTGGCCATCCACGCTTCACGATCGATTGCAAGGAGGATGCGGATGGGCTCTTTCTTGGATAAACTCTACCGCAACACTGCGACACCGCGACACGCCCTCTTCACTATCTCATCTGTCGACTATGGACAGACAGCATGTCTGATGATGTACGCCACACTCTGCTTGCGTGTAATGTGAGCAGCAGATATGACAGCATCAGATGTTTCCTCTTTTGTCCTTTTTTATCATCATCATCCATTTTTTCCTCCTATTTTCACGCGCACCGAAACTCACGAAAGAACATATCCTGCTATTTAGCGACGTTTTTGGCTACAATTGATGGCATGGCATGAAGCATTGCATTTTTAGCGATTCCGAAAACGCCCCCCCCTTTTTTTGTTTTCCTTTTTCCTTGGTGGACGGCTTTTTTTCCAATATGTGGGCGAGGATTGGTAACGAAGGACTGTTTGTGTGGGTGTTCCAGTTTGGCAGCACCGCACATCAGACAGACGGACAGACGGACAAACAGCAAAGAAAGAAAGAGAGAAAACCTGTGGGCTCGCGGCGATGCTCGGTGCGGGGATTGAATTTTGGCACACGGGCAGCGCGACGACCCTGGGAGGGGACTCGAAGAGCATTTGAAACTAAATACATATGTACTGTAAACTACAAACGTTGTAATAAGAGCACGGCGGACGATGTACCCTCCTTCGGGACTGGACATCGGCATATCCGTAAATAGAAACACGACTTTTTCTTCTCTTCACGGCGATCCCGTTCGTTCATCCGTCTTTTCTGGATATTCTGAAACAGAACCTAGCTAGCCGTCGTAGACAGTGCTGACGGTTGACCCGCTAAACTGATTAATTAGTTAGCCAGGCGGGCATGTAGACGAGGCGAGAGAGGAAGGGGAAGAAGAAGAAGCGCTCGTTTTCGGCCGGTAGGTAAAAACGCGGCTGTGTGTGTGTGTGTGTGTGTGCTACTGTAATGATTCACCCAAATAGAAAATAAGAAGTGGGCCGTCTTTATCTGTCTTTGTCTGGTCTTTGTCCCATCAGGCCGTGCATATCCGCGCATGCATGAAGGAATCGAAGGGAGGGAGGATGTCAGCATTGCTTGGCGGGGCGAGGGATGGATTGGGCTTGGCGGTCTTGGCGGTCTTGGCGGTCTTGGCGGGACGGTTATAGGTACAGGACAGGGCTATCTTTACTGTTAGGTGTGATGGTGCCTGAGTGAGCTGAGGTCATGTCAGCCAGTGCCACTGGATCGAGATGAGGGATGGACTGGAGGTTAACTGGTCTTCTGGATGTCTTCCCTTTGTGACTATATCTATTGATGGCCGAGCATACCAAGATCCATGGATGGCGTTTGAGTTGTGCCAAGCGGGCGACGAGAAAGTATGGCAGAGAGAGAGTGAATAACAATGGATACCAAGATATACCTGCCTCGACTAATGACCATGGTCTCCCCGTCGTACCCGCCATTTAACCCGTCACGAGGCAGGAACGGCAAAGATGGATGACGAAGCAGGCAACATGTCGCGTGCCGTCCATCTACCCCCTTTTTGCTGTAATCAGGGGGTTTGTTGATTCATAATTGGATAAGCAAGTCAGCATCTCTGAGTCGCGTGGTTTATAGATTATGCGCCTGCCTGCATACATACGCATACGTACATACGTACATACGTTCCTTGTCTTTATTGCCTTTCTCCCACATCGTTCAAGGGTGCCCTGCATGTCCCCACACACGAAAGTGAAGGGGAGGGGGGGGCGCTAATGCAACTCCACCAAACCCGTCTGTATGTGCACGGATAACGGGTGCCAAGTGCTTCAGGAAAACACCTAGTACTACGATGTTATGACGCAGCTCCGGGCAGCCAGCTGTTCGGTTGCGAGGGTAGGGCTGTGGAGACCGACCTGTTTGGCTGTGATTAATGAGGTGAAGCTGAATCTGAATCTGATGCTGATGCTGACGCACCCCTTGTAGCACCAGCAGCGACGAAGTGCATTCCCCCATCAGCATCAGCATCCGCATCAGCATCCCAAAGCACTATCTCTGGCTTGCCCATCCATTCTCATTCGCACACATTCCTGATCCCATGTCCCCTTCCCATTCCTCCAAGGTGACAAAGGAAGGGATCCACGCGGCCTGCTCGCTCCAATTTCTCCACTCTGCCTTCCCTGCCATATCTCATAAAACCCTCACCATGTCTCTCTCTCTTCCTCGCTCTCTCTCTCTGCTCCATCCTTGCTTGCTCCCTTTTTCTCTTTTCGAAATCCGCATCCCGGCTCTCTTATATCTTAGCTTTGCCGTCGTCTACTTTTTCTGTAATCAGGAATACATTTAACTTCTCTCTCTCTCCCTCCTATTCATCTCCCCGTCGACAACGACCCCGTCAACAGGATACCTTAATCGTCTTCACCTCTGTTACAAACGAACATACTCAAACAGTACCCTTAACTTCTCTGTCCTCGGCTTCGTGGCCATGAAGCTGCTGCAATGCCTCTCCGTGCTGGCTTCCTCTGCCTTGCTGGCTCGTTCCGTCTTGGCCTCGCCGGCAGCTTCACCTCGACTGCCAGATACAAAAAATACACAAGCTACCGCATCGAAGCGTGAGGAGAATCAGGAAAATGAAAAAAAGGAGGACAAGCCGTCTGATCCGAGATACTTTCGTATGCATCCCTGCTCTGCTGCCCCGTTCCGTTCTTACAGAACTAGTGCTAATTCCTGATCCCTAGATGAGCCGGGGTATGCCAGCACTGTTTCCCCCCCTCAGTATCTCTGCGCCACCTACAGCAGCAGCAGCCAGCCCAGCTAGCTAACGTTTGTCTTCTTTTAGTGGTAACATGTATCTGAACCATTACGACGTGCGTTACTTCAAGACGCAGCAGGAATACGATGATCGCGTTCAATCCCTACAGCATATGATGCGCTCATACCTCATCTTCTTCCACGAAAAGAATCTAGAGACCTGGATAGCCCATGGCTCGCTCCTCGGCTGGTGGTGGAATGGCAAGGTCTGCCTCACATGAAGCATTCTCACAGCCCCGTACTGACCTCATCTCCCAGATGCTGCCGTGGGACTGGGACATCGACACCCAGGTGCCCGACCAAACCCTCTACTACCTCGGCGAGAACTACAACCAAACCACATACCAGTACCGAGCCGCCGGCGAGGCCAAGATCCGCAACTACCTCATCGACGTCAACCCACACTTCCGCGAGCGCGAACACGGCGACGGCGCAAACTTCATCGACGCCCGCTGGATCGACATGGACAACGGCCTCTACATCGACATCACCGGGCTGTCCGAGCTGGACCCCGCGACCAAGCCCGGCGTCTGGTCCTGCAAGAACTTTCACGATTATCGCACCGCGGACATTTATCCGCTGCGTGACACCTTTTTCGAGGGTGTGCCGGCTCGGATTCCGTATGCGTATGACAAGGTGCTCTTGGATGAGTATCACGAGAAGGCGCTTGTGGTGACGGACTTTGAGGGGTGAGGATTATATGCCTGTAGACAGTGTATTGCGTCGAGCTGACTGTCTTCTTCTAGTCATCGCTGGGATGCCACGCGACGGGAATGGCTCAGAGTCCAGGACCAAGCCGTCACACCACGCCACGACGGTCCCCATCTCGGGTCCAAGGCCTTGCGCCGACGCGCAGCGCCCGAGCAGCAGCAGCAGCAGCAGCAGCAGCACTCGCCCGCAGAGAAAGCAACCTGAACACACCGTCTACTAGCAGTCTTCCACTAACACTCGCGCTACAGTTCCCCGCCCGCCAACCTACTCCCAGCCCTACCCGGCGGACGGCCCAAGACAGACGTACAGACAGAGTGGTGGATCACAGTCGCGCAGGAGTGCTTCATCATCATCAACGTCTTCTTCATCGGCATCTACTACGGCAGCCGGCTCCCCTTTGCCATCCACATGTTTCCCTGCATCTCCAGGAAGATGCGCAATCGCTGGCAGCGATGGCTGAAGAAGACGGTTGGTGCGGCGGGGAATTGGGCTACGGATCTGCTGATTGGGCGTGAGGCTGGGCCGGAGGCGGAGGAGACACGGGAGCGTGTGTCGGATCATGGTGATGTGGAGACGGGAGCTGCGCGTCGCGATGGACTTGAGGAGATTCCCTGTGCTCCAATGCGGCCGGCTTCGCGAAGCTCGGCAGATGCGGTCCTGTCGAATCCTGATGCTGTCGACGACAAAGGCCTGCCAAAGGTGGATGGTCCGTCAGACTGCTACTATGAATACGGCTTCCGCGACTTGAGCGACGGCAACGGGGGCGTGATTCGGCATGAGCCAAAGCAGCGTCGCGAGACGCTTTGGAGATATGGCAAGTAGACAGTAGCCAGGCGGCGCAAGCCTGGGCTGTCGATCTGTCATTCTCTGTTCTGGCCTGTCGTGTGTCTTTCTTGTCTTGTGTGTCACTTTTTTGTTTTTGGTGGTATCAGTCTTGTGTTTTTTGGGGGGTTTTTGGTTTTGGGTTTGGGTATGGAAAAGGGTCTTGGATTAAGCGGGTGTTTTTGGATAGATGGGAGTAGGAAGGAGGAAGGAGGAAGATGGAAGGAAGAAGGAAGAAGGAAGAAGAAGGGGAAGAAAAAGAAGAAGAAAAGGAGGACGAAGAGGAAGAAGGTGAATAATATGCTTTTTTGCTTCGCTTTTGACCTTTGAGGGGTCTTGTGCTGTGCTGTGTTGTCTTGGTGGTTGTGCGTGCTTTGTTTACTGGGGTTGGGGATTGGGGGTGCAGGGTTGGAGTGCTTTGGATTATTGATCAATGTGTCTTGAGAGCGGGCGGGTCGGACTGTTTTGGTGGCGTTGGATTGATGTGGTGGTGTTGGATTGATGTGGTGGTGTTGGATTGATGTGGTGGTGTTGGATTGATGTGGTGGTGTTGGATTGATGTGGTGGT